>NW_024733126.1:1306628-1493294 GCF_018991925.1 Homarus americanus | reverse complement strand
CATTCTCGACTGCGAGGTCACACAAAGAGAGACAAGAGTGGGGGTTGGTGTTAAGCGTCCACTGATCGGGGGTCCGCTCACACTTGCAACCTGCAGTATCCCTCCAATCTGCAGATGGGACTACCTCCAATCCCAATCCGGTCTGGCTGCTCCTGGAGCTCCAGCCGGAACCACCAAACGGGCCGCCTATAGGCAAAGGCCCGTGTCGGACTACGGTCCGACAATCTCAACAACAACAACAACAGGCCATCAAGTGGCCTTGGGTTAGTTACAGGGTAGTCTCATCTCTGGAGCTAGTTAAAACCAACATTGGCATACTAAAAATGCCGAGAGGCTAAAAAAATCAGCATTCCTTATCCCAGGTCATATCCAAACAAAGGAGTGGGTGAATCAACACGGCTGGACGGGTTACAGCAGCCATAGTCTTTACTCAGTAGCAACTGACTTGTCGCCCATGTTGCCCTAAAGAACCAAATTTGGAAAAAGGCTGGAAATACTATTCCAAATCCAATGCAGTCGGGCTTGGAGCCACCTGTTAAAGATAAGAAGCGAGTCTGCGTGCTGATATGCACACTTTAATAACACCAGGCGCAGCATTTATCAACACCCGTGACCGACATCAGAAAGGACTTGGCAAACATGAATGGTTAAAGAGAGGTGAGGGAAGTTAATCCTTCCCTAATATATTCATGTTCATTAGAGAGTCCTGAAGCCGCTGCATAAGGTACCAACACTATACCATCAGTGAATAGTGTCACATTTCCAATGGCAGCTCCCTTACAAAAGCGGCTTGATATTGGAAAAGTCTTAAAACCCCAATGGTCAGAGGGTCAGAGGATGGTATTTAATATTTTAAGTAAGCCAGTGTTTCTGAGGAATATTTCTCGAGACCATAGCTCTATTTTGATCCCACTACGACCTTATGTAAGCGGAGGAAAATAACATGATCAGCTCCCCAGGAGCGTGAACCAACACCCATTGGACTCCCAGTGTATGGTAACATAAGAGATCGAAGACGGGAAGTCTACGTGTAAGTTAATTTCTTATCACAAGCAAAGAAAGTGCATCTCACCCAGTCACTAAATCCGGTGACTGTCCAGGACCCAGATGGACGTCTTGTAAACGATATAAGTTCATGGTGGGAGAAAAATGGAAAACATAATCTTTGCCGAGTGGAATACCAGTCTAACGACAGCTAAAGATAGCGCTCTGCCGCCGACCTTCGAAAAACAGCGAAAGATACTGAGAGGTCTTCCATGTAAATGATATTCGTAACGTCAGGGGTAAGAGCACCCAAGAAACATACTATCGGTGGGAAACGACTCAATCAAGTGTGTCATCCTCCTCGTAACCAAGGCCAATGGAGTTTCGTAAGGATCCCATACCTTCTAGCAGCCTTCTAACGGCTCGAGATAGAGTTATATACAGTAGTGCCGCTTAGAGACAAAGGTCGGATAAATCGACGGGTGGACCCTCCATAAACCAGACTCTGATTCAGAACAAAAACATCTTTGCATATACCATCTTCTCAAGCAGCTTATTCAGGCACCAATTCAAATCTATAAAATGATAATTCAACACATCACAGTTGTCCTTCCCTGGATTACAAAACATCAACACTTGCCACTTTCCAACCATATGGAAGGACACCCTCACGTCATATTCTGTTGGAACTAATAAGCTCAATGTTTCTATTTTCATCAAAGACAGGGCGTTACAACGATTATGGAACATCATCTGTGCCAATGTTACATATAATTTGCACCCCACTGCTTTTCCACTACCCAGTCATACGAGGCGACAGAAGTAACGTTGTATATAATATAGAGATCCACGTATCCCATTTATTTATTTTTTATGTAAAAAGGTCAGGATTGTATATAACTTTAGGTTAGGTTAGGTTAGGTTAGGTGTATAATAATGAGTGAGGGAGAACAAATAATTCAAAGGGAGTGTATATTATACGTATACTTATGATTGGGGAGTAGACATTGTGGGGGAGCGCATATTAAATGATGTTGTGCCACTGCACGAATTTACTGTAAGGCGGCCCAGAAAATCCCTTATGACTAAGTGGAGATTGTAAGTTCCTTCCCCCACTCCAGGTCACTGACGAGTGGTCAAGAAATCGATTCCTCTGTACGGCGGAGAAGGTCAGGTGGAGGGCCTTCAACTCTCCGGAAAATTGTGACGATCTGATCCACCACAAAACTGCAGACTCGGCCATATTATCCCCAGTCTTCTTCAGGACAGGTGAACGACAGGGTGAAAACTCTTTAGGATAAGAGGTTTTTAGAAGTCGTTGTCGACACAAATAACGACCACAACCTTTGCCGAAAGTCTTTCAACAGCTGGCAATATAGAATTCAAGCATGCTGAAACTCGACCATGCAATGATCAACATTTATGTTGCAATTCCTAAGTGTACGCAACTTTCACACTTGTCTATCCCTTAGAACAGTAAGCTGACCAATATAGGATGAGTCGCCTCGTAAGCGAGCCATCTGTTCGTGGAATTGATTTCAGGCCTGGCTGTGGTATTGTCGCCAACCTGTTCAACAGCCACAGCTCCTCCATGGCAATTGATATCTCGCTCATGTCTGTGAGTGACCCGGACCCAGTCTGCCCTGTCCAAGCCTAGTACTACCTGGGGTCACGTGAACAAGGTAAACCTTCAGCTAGGCGAAGAATAATTGGAAAATGGTCATTACCATGCAGGTCATCGACCACTTCCCAGTCCCCCACTTCCTTCAATGTTCCAATGTTGTTCTTCTTGTCATCAATTTACTCTTTAATCCATCGATCCATCTCTTGTGCGGGCGTCCGATAGGTCGTGGTCCCCGTGGTGTCCAATTCAACCTTCTTTTGCCTAGTCTCCCTTACCCCATTCGCTGAACATGCTCATACCATCTTCATTTGCCCCTTTCAATGTCATTTTAAACTGGTGTTACATTTAAGGCTCTGGTTTTCTGATTCTTTGTTATACATAATCTGGTCACTCTTCCAATAAACCTGAGTACTCTTATTTCAACAACTTGTAGTTGAAATTCTGTTTTAGTTATGAGTGACCAAGCCTCAGACACATATGTTAGAATGGGTCTTACAGGTAGTAGGCAACTATCAAACAGGGAGGTATTACCGCCTGGGAAGATATTGGAAACATATTGTATTGTCTAATGGTAGACCCTGCTGCCATATGGCATCACAAAAATTTTGACCAAGTTCCTCATTTACACACACTTGCAGGGTCTCTTACTTTAACAACACAACATATATATTTTCTCACTCCTGGTCTGTTTTATTTTTCCTTTCTGTATGTATGTATTTTTATGGTATAATTTGTTTCTTCATTTTGTGTTTATATTCGCCCCCCCCCCCCCTGCCCCGATGTGAGTCGGTGAGCTGTGCCCGGGTCGGCGGATCCCCATTAAAGAATTCTTGTCTGTACTGATAAGATACAGCATACTTATATTAATATTATATTTACTAATTATGTTGTGGAGTTCAAGTTGCTGTATATTTTCTTCATTAAAGATTACTCTTAGGTTGTTACGTGATTCTGCTTATTAATTTTTTTAAAAAGATGTTGCATTCCTCTTTATTTCTACTTGTATTCAAAACTTCTGTTTTTGATTTGTTAATTTTCAAACCCTTTTCATTATTATTATTTTATCCCCTATTTATATACTGAAACAGTTAAACTGAAACAAGCATGAATATTTTTCTAAATGCATTGTTTTAGCCAAGTTATGTGCCAAATACATAATCTTGTAATTACCTATGTGTGAAGCATAAGTACTCTGTGTATGCTGAATACATGTGCAGCAGCTTCTCAGTTCAACTTGGCTCTACAAACCCCTTTAGCATAATCCTCGTCCATCAAACCAACGAGGGAACGGTAAACAAAGACGCGCAGACGCCGTAAAGAACTAAAGGGTTCATCTTGAAGCCAGAAGCGGTTGCCAAGTACTACCTCACAGCTGAGTGCAGAACGGAGTACCACAAAAGTTGAGGGCCATGATAGGTCAAGACAGTTCAAAACTGTCTCACCAGACTTGCGTGGACCAAGGATGAAGAAAGACGAAAGAGATGTCGAGTCCTTTGTGGAACTGGTGTAAAACAACTGGCTTAACCCAATGTCTACAGAAGAGTCTAACTTGACAGTTGTATCAAAATAAGGGCAGTACTAGACTTTTAAGCAGACAAAGTGACAAAGCTGAAGTTGATGACATTCTTCAATGTCACCACAAAGAGAGGCCATGGAAAGAAAGCACAAGGTGCCAAATGACCATGGTTGCTGAGAGTAGAAAGTTGCACATAAGGGATGTGCTGGCCCACCCACTGGTCCTCTACAATAGGCACTGGCAAACGCTGATGGCTCTCTACGGAAGACCAACACGGCTTCACTTGCCACAGAGCTGGGGAAGAGTGTTTTCCCTGCAGAAGACAACCCCATGCCGTCAACCTGCATCATTGATGGGATGAATCTGGTGCAGAAGATGAACGGCAACAACAAAACATTCGCAAAGCTGGCAGAATCTGCCTTGCACCTGGTCTTGAACGAGGGAGCATGCAGTCAAAGGACTGATGTGGTTTTTGACGTCTATCGTGAGACGTCAATCAAAGATGCTAGGATATGTAAGCGAAGAGCTGGAAGCAAAAACCGCCAGTACAATAATATTGCTAGAGGGCACAACTTCCTTCAGTGGAGAAAGTTCCAGTGCAGTTCTGGCGACAAGACCAGCCTCATCAAATTTCTGGTAGAGCAGTGGAAACTACCAATCCAAAGAAAAAAACTGGATAGCAAGACACTGTATTTTACCTGTGAAGAAGCCTGCTTCAGGATGACAGAATATGACTGCGCGGATGTCACCTACAGTATTTACAGTCCACACAAGAAGAATCTGACGCACGTCTGGTGCTGCATGCATTGCGTGCCGCATATTCCGTCTCGAAAGCAGAAGTCACAGCTGGGGACACTGATGTCATGGTCCTCTGCCTTGGCTTCCCTAAGGACATCCCGTGCCCCATTTCCCTGAAGCGTGGAACACAAAACCGCACACGCTTTGTCGACACCAGCAAACTAGGAAGTGCAAAAGGACAGCTTGGTAGGGTTACCATGCCTTTACAAGCTGTGCCACCGTGAGCGCCTTAGCTGGTAATGGGAAGCTGGGCGCCCTGCACCTGCTGAAGAAGGACATAGCATTCAAGAAGACTTTCAGCCAACTTGGCCAGTTATGGGATGTTTCCCCAGAACTGTTTAAGAAGGTCCAGCAGTTCATTTGTCGCATGTATGCTGCAGGTAACAACACCAATATGGTGAAGGAACTGTGTTACCACGTCTTCTGTACCAAACGGGAAGTTGAGTCCAGTCACCTTCCACCATGCAGAGTCATCCTTCTGTACCAGACCCTACCCAGAACGGGTGGACGACAGATGGTGATGACAAGCTAACCACCCACTGGATGCGCATTGCGCACGCCACCCGCACCAGATATTATGGTTTGGGAATTTTTATACTGTAAGTGCGTGCATTCCTGCAAACTGCCAAACTGGTACCTCCCTTGCCAATGAGCTAAAATGCACAGACCTTCGCAAGCTACAGACAATGTTCTAAACAGAAGCAAGAGGAAGAATCTGCTTTTGAATTCGGAAACTATGATGATGACAGAGATGTGGGGCCCAGCAATGAACGATAAATGTTGTTATTCTTTGATGACTGCTCAGCATACTTTTGTGTATTAAACTGTATTATGCTTTATTGTGAAATCTATTTTGCTGTATTGTATACTGTATTGTAGTAGTTATTGATTTGCTGTATTGTATTGATTGTATTGTATTGATTATGTTGGATTGTAAGATTATGATGTATTAAATTCAAATTGTATTTCCCGTATTAAGATTACTCTACAATTATTCAAGTCTATTTTGTAAAAAAAAGAAGACATTGGCTTTAAATAATTAGTAAATCTAATTACACCCTGTAAATCTAGCAACAAAACTTCTTATTCAATGCCTAATTGTTCTGTTTCCGGGATATTATTCCTGAGACTAGGAAAAAGGTCTCTTACAGCTATTTATGGGTGGGTGTTAGTTAATTAACCATCACTGAGTTATGGTAATATCACAGAGGACATAACTTAGTAGAGACGTTCATCCTGCAGGGGGTCTGGTTATTCAAGTGGTGATGAGCACTAATAAACTACCACCCTGCCGCCTCAGGTGGTTTCGGTGGGTGAAATTTTGAGTCCTTGCCCATGGACTGCATGAGCGATGACCTTGCCACTGCCCCACTAGCAGCTGCAACTCCTTACAGGCGAATGTTTTTGAGGTGACACAGAGCAGCCATTGTGGTACAAGGCTCATCAAGGCCTCAGTGGTAACCGTTGTTGGTTCTTCAGCCGTAAAGGAGATAAAATTTACATTTGTTCAGGGACTGTCTCTGTGGTTACGCAGACTAGTGCCAAGAATGAAGTCGGTTTGGTGGCACTGACGACCGGTCCTCATCGAGAATCTGCTGAAGTAGCAATTCCGACCGGTGCCAAAGCAGTAGCCGCTGAAGCGGCAGTGCCGATCAGTGCTGGCAGAGTATTTACTGAAGCGGAAACACCGTCCTCAGGTAGCACAGGGGGAGCAATTTCCAAAAGGATATCGTTAGTATGGTTGCGGTTTCTTACGTGCAGGGGTTGCTCTGCAGACGGTGGTCCAGCTGCGGGGTGGATATGTTAATGGGGATATTGAAGGAGCTGAAACTGTAAATTTTAATTTAATGGGTAGCATAGAGTGGCGAACATAGACGGTTGTATAGATTGGAACGGAGCTGACCCTCTTCCTCGATCTGATGGCCAGAACCATTCTCCCAAACTTGTAGCTTTCACATTGCTTCGAAAAGGCAGCATAGTTTACCTTGGAAGCGGCTCACCACAAGCAGTGACACTGTTTGACTGCTGACAGCAGGACAAACACCAAGTATAGTTTTCATCTTTTTTTTTCCGGCAGTTCCGACTGATGTGGACGTACTATTGACAATATTTACACCTCCCAAGATTTTCAACAAGGTTCCGGAACGCTTCGAAAATATCAGACTCTGAACCACCCCACGACCTTACTGAAGGTCCCATAACGATTATATGAAACAGATGTCTCAGAAACAGATTTGATTTCAGTACTCCGTGCGCTATTCCTTAGAGACTCATCAGATTTTTTCTGCACCTACTGTTCCCTTTCGAGCACGGGTCACCGATCACGGAGTACCTCATCTATCGGCAGTTAAAATTCCAAGACGAGACCTGTGAGCCAAAAGTTTGTCCTCGGTGGTACAAAGCTCTCATACACAAACGTCCCCCAACACGGAAATTCAACCATCCAGCTCAGGGCGGTCTTAGAAGCTACTCCTTAGGCGGGGGCGGCTGACGACCTGTAACTCCTTGTGTAGGGTCTCACCAGCAATTAGTTTGGCGTGGATGACCCTACCAGATGTCTACAGGCAGCTGTCAACATAGCATAATGGATTCTCGGAACTCTCACCACGACTAGTCGGCTACTAAGGGAGGAGGAAGGGAGGACAGACAGGAAGATTATAGGATGAATAACTAGTAATTAATAAGGACTGGCAGCATGATGGTAAGCTTATAATTACCAAGGGCAGCCAAGATGGAAGCAGACCAGAGGGTCTCCCCAGCCAATGCTGGCAGGAACAACATGGCGCCCCATCGTGGCCCATAACACTCTTGAAGAGGGTCCAGCATCGTCACGTAGGCTGCATCTCGCATCTTGCGGGCGAAGAACAGTCCACCTACAGGGGGAAAACACTGAGTAAAGAACTATCGTCCTTTTAGAAGAATATTATGTGAATAACACAATAAAGAACAATTCACTTACCGGACAAGAATACTATAAGTGATGAACAGTTACCCTCTTTGTTCTCACCCGAGGGCCTCGGGTGAGAACAAAGAGTTAAAAACTATCCACCTCACGAAAGGACATTATGTGATGTGGATGTAGAGCAGTCCACCTAACGGAAAAAATCACAGTAAAGAACTATTCTCCTACTGAGAGAACGTGAAAACTAAGTGAAGAAGAATCTACCTCCTGGGAGAGAATATCGAACGAATAACACTAATACCGTGAACATGGGTGTCGTTAGGTTATGGTAAGTGGGACACGTAACCAAAATTTTTCTGCTCTGCCCCAAACAAATCAAGATCAATGAAGTGAGACATTTAGCGTCAATCCTGTACTGGTGAGGTTTACATCTGTATATGTGAATGGTTATTATATTGCTCAGGTGGTAAGGCTATGTTAGATCTTCAGCTACCTTTATCTATCTACTGACATTTATATATGTAGTGCAACCTCTGGAAACTTTTGCAGAAAAGATCCAAAATGGAACCAAAATGGCAGAATTGTCTTGAAGGGCCCGGGCCCCAAATAATTTTAGCAGCAAGTGACGGCCCTGACGTGGAAAGAAAAAGAGTGAAGAATATCGCTTTCTTTTTGAAGTATAGAGGGCAGCACACAACACCAATAAAAAGAACACCGTAGAAAGAACAGAACACCAACAACAAGAACAATGTGTAGTGAAAAACATAGCAACAAGAAAAAAAGTTAAAGAAACGCACAATACCATGCAGAACACTATATAAGAATAGTATAGGGTAAAGAAAGGCACACCAACATAATTAACAGAGCAAAGAAAAACACACACTGGCCGTCAAACTAAGTTACACACACTTTCGCCCCGTAGGGCAGCTGCTAGTGGGTGTAAGGAATGACGCAGTGGAACTCGCACCTCATAGAATGTGCTAAGACAAGTGAGTGAAGTGGTGTTTTTTTATAAAAAAGTATTTTATATGGTAATTTTTTGGGGGGATATAACGGTAAAATAGTGTCCAAGACAATGGTAGTTATGATGAATTTACAGAGTCCTTCAAAGGTTTTGTTCTGTAACAATATCTACCATAGTGGCGAACACTAACGCTAGCATCTCACCTGTCACTTCGTCCTTCATTTATGATTTTAAGAGTGGTTTTCTTGAGGAGCGTCTTGACCCAACCAGTAATTATGGTTAAAGCGTCATCAGGCATAGGGAGTGTGCAGGCGGATTTTGCGAGGTTGTCCACATAGTCGTATTTCTGGAGGCCAATATTGGATGGGATCCATATAAATTGGATAAGGGCGTCTGTCTTCGCCCTTATGAGGCAATGCTGGATTTGTCTTACTAGATCCTGACAGATGGGATGGGGTGAGGTTTTCTATTCTAGTCCAGAACGAGAATCACTGATCACCAATCCACTCCGGTCCTCGTCCAGCAAGTAGTTGATGGCTCCCAGGATGGCCTTTAGTTAACACCTTGTTGTACTCGCCCAATTCCTGGAGGCGATGCATTGTGTCGGAGACTTATGTCATTCTGGAATAGGCCGCATAAGCGCAGCCTGCTGCACCCGTGTCTTGTACCTGATCCGTCGGTGTAGATGATGATTGAGTCCTCTGGGATGACGGTTATGACTTCACTGATCTCCTGTAGTAATGCTTGTCGTTGTAATATTGGATGGTCATCTGTCTTAGGCCCATATGCAAGATCAGCTGTGGTGTACACCATGCCGTGGTATCCCGGCAGTCGTAATACAATGGAGTGAAAATTTTGTGATTATTCAAGATGGGCCATGGTGGTACCCGACTGTCGTTTGTTGTTACTACGTCATCGTAGTGTAGTCAGGTGTACCAACTGCCGGAAGACTTGGGGGTTGGTATGCTTGCACCCTGAAAACGTTGTCAGTGGCACGAAACGTTTGCTCTTGCTACACGATTTACGAGCATAAAAAACTTGAATCCCAAGCTAAGGTGCACCTCATTTTCCTATTTTCTTGGATTATAAGCCAATTCTGGGAATAAAATGCGATCATTTACAGTGAATATAGGTAAATAAAGCCTGTGAAAACCATAAAAACGTAGGAATTGAGTGTAATATCTGTTCCTTTCTTCTTTATCCTTATTAAATCAAACAATAAAGTTATAAGTTTTTCATGAACTTGGGGTTGGGTGAGTGTAATAAAGAGAACTATGGCCTGTTCTGTGGATGAAGTCAGTAGAATGTACCAAAGTACAGTATTAGGTTTTATAATTTTGTTATGACAGTGATGAACTCACTGTACAGATGAATTGGGATAAAATCTTGAAAAAATATCACCATAACTGTTAGTTTTCTATCAAACAGGAAATTATCTTTATACCAAAATTTTTGTACAAGATATGAAAACTTGAGATAATGTTTCCTCCTTTTCTCCACCTGATTATATTAATGCAATAAATACCCTTTCAGAAAAACAAGACATGAACACTTTCCCAATGTCAGGAGTAAAAATGCATACAATATGATAAGACATGGACTAAACCAGAAGTCGGAGAAAAGTCTCTGCTGTTTAAATGGTCTTTTATTTGGAAAAATATTACATGTAAATACTGTATATGGATCCCCACCAGAGAGCCTTCATACAGTTAGTGTGCAGACATTTGTTTACAAGGCATATACTCAACTATTATGGAAATGAAGACATGTTAGGTTAGATTAGGTTCATCTTGTGAGCAAATGTCATGGAACCCATATACAGTATATATTCATGAAAATCTACTAACTAATCAGAGACTAATAATGTTAAACATAGAACAAGATGATAATTAAATGGTTTAAAAATATACTCAATACAGTCTGCAATGTTAATTGCAAATCATTCCTGCATTTTTTAATGTTTAATATAAACTGTAATAATAATAAGGATAAGAATACAATGATAATGCTTATTTCAGAATATAGCCTTTATTAAAAGTGGGATATGTTATAATATATGGGTGATCAAGAGTAAAGTATTTTAAAAGAAAAATCATCCACAAATTTCACAAATAAATTAATACGTAATATCCACGTGTGTATGCAGAGTGTAAAATAAAAAAAAATAATAATTAAGGCATACAGTATGTTATGATTTCTCCAAGTCCTTCTAAAGTAAATGGAATTGATGATATTACTATCTTTTGGCCATCCAACGAATTTAATGATTTTAAGTTGACCGATTTTTACCAGTTAAGTTAGGTTACGTTAGATTAGTTAAGTTGGGTTAGGTTAGGTTTGGTGACATTGAAATTATGTTTTTCAAATGCCAAGTAGGTGGATGACCTAAACATTTATTTTACCAAATTGATTATGAGTTGATTAAAAACATTAGTTGTGTTTTTATTACAAATTCAGACTCCGTAAAGTTCTAATGACAATCACTTCATGATAGATGTTTCACCCTATACATTAAAGCTACTTTACGTAAGAGGAAAAAATTAGCACCAAATTGTATTGTTTAATACCAAAAGAAGTCATTGATGATAATATTTAATAACAATATTTCAGGTATTACGGCCTGGTCGTCGGGACGGAACACCGTCGTAAGTCGAGGAGAGACTGTAATACATTTTCATCTTTAAACTCCTTGTATCTTACCTAACTCACCTTGATGCTCCACTCAATTATAGCTAGATGTAATAATTGTCGAAAGTAATCACAGGTATGACTCCCTTTACCGTTAATTGTTTTTATATTACAATTCTTGGATATTCAAAGATAATGAAATTATGAATCTTCAATAAATGTGATATACGTACATTCTAATGATGACAACAGAAATCTGTCAGACTTGACTAATTATATATTAACTGTAACCAGAAATTAACCTAAGTGAATTTGTCCTTAATCCAACCTTTAAAATATGAAAGACAGTATACTTTATTTTATGATAGTTAAGTCAGTTTCCAGTTAGGTTAAGTTAGGTAGGTTAGGTTAACATTTTTATATAGATCATGAAAATTTTAAAGGGCTTATAATTTTTGTTCTATGAATTTCTCCAAAAAAAAAGGATCAAAGTTTTGGAATCACCATAACAATATACACTATAGTACATTAGAAAAAACAATAATTTTCTTAGTGTGTGTTGCATATCAAACCAAACAAATCTGAGTTTCCTTTGGAATTTTTTATTTTTATTTATTTTGTAACAGACAAAATTACCCTCAATATTTAAATGTTGGAAACTTATAAATATTAACCCTCATAAATATAGATGTTTCAGAATTCGCAAATTTAACTAACACAATATTAATGACTTTATTTTCACTTACAGGTGGAGATACAGCTGACTATTCACCTTTTACCAATACTGAAGAAATAAATCTTGGTATCATTTGATTGATGGGGAATTTTTCCGGTTCCAGGGAAGATTTTGGATGTTGCTTTCTGACCTAACCTCGGAACTGGTTCCCAGACTCGGAACAGAAAAATTTGGAGACTTTCCTTAAAATCCCCAAATTACTCATAGACCAGAAAAAATGCAGTTTCTGGAATTTTCTGAACATATACCTTGGAGAAATCATAACATACTGTATGCCTTTAGGAGATGACGAACGGTCCTGTAGGGAATGCCATCTTCTCCTGGCGCTGTAGCCTTCCCTCTGAGATAGGCTTATCTCAGCACAGACGATTTCCAGTGTAAATCCTCGTTCTATGAAGGTCTCTCGGAGGTAGTTTTGTTTTCTTATGGGTAGGGCCGTGTCTCGAGATTGGGCAACCCAGGATTCCATATTCCCAGGGACTTTGGTAAAGGAGAGTGGCTTCTTTCCTTTTCGCAATTCTGTTGATTTTTTCCCAGATGTCAGCAGTAGAGGTGGGGTGACTAATGCTTGAAAAAAAATGGTTCCAGTGATCTGAGAGAACGTTAATCTGGATATTACTCTAATCCTGGACAGAGAACCTTGTGTACAGGCAGACCTCATCACGCCTGGCGACGTTATACACAAATGGAAGAGCAAGTTTAATTTATTATAAAACATATTAATATGAGAACATTACTGCTGGAAAAAAGATGGTTGCCTTTTGTGAATGTATAGAGAAACGTTACCACACAAGAGTGTTATCGGCAGCATGGAGGGAAGGAAGTGAAGGGGAAGATAACAGGTGCAGTACATAGGTGTTATATTATTTATGTTGGCCATCGTACTGAGCAACGTATGTGTGTGTGTTGTGTGTGTGTGTGATGGAGCCATGCGGGGTAGGAGGTTACCATGAGAGAGAGAGAAAAAGACTGAGATGTGGAAGAGGGAGGAGTAGGAGTATAAGTGAGAAGAGAGACAGCAGGAACAGTGAGAAAAAGGAGAGAAATAAGAAGTAATGAGAATGGAGATAAAAGGAGTTGAGATAGGAAGTTGATAAAGGGATGTGAAGGAAGGAATGAAGGGTCAGCTGAGACACGGAGGAAGAAGGGGTAAAAAGAAGAGTAGAAATCCAGAAGGTGAGAAAAACAAAAGCATCCATTAGAGTGTTAGGGGGAGAGTAGTGGCAGAAGAGGGGGAGGGATTATTTTTTTTTATTTTTTTTATTTTTTTACTTACGGGGTTTAGCCCACCCGGACACAGGCCACTGACCCACATTGAGCAAAAATATAGTAATAATAATAATAATAATAATAATAGATACAAAATTTATAAAAAGGTCAATAGTGAGAAACGATATACAGTGTGTCCAGTATGTTATGTTGTCAATAGTAAGAGAAACATTTGAAACTGCAATTTTGTGTAAATGAGGCTGAAAGTCAGATCAGCAACCTGGGACTTGGTTATAATTTTCGTGATGCCATATGGCAGCAGAGTCTACCATTAGACAACACATTATGCTTCCAATATATTCCCAGGTGGTAGTACCTCCCTTTATTTCAATACCACTAACAGGTAAAGTAATAAAATTAAAAAGCATTTTAACCCTTTGGCTGCAGGCGATTTCTCTAAACTGAATGAAATCGTATGGCAGTATCCAGATTAAAATTATAAAGTGCGGGAATCACATGGAAGGGGTTAAGGCGGTTGTTAATTGACAATATATTCCTCCCGTAGGTTGACAATATATCCTGGCATTATAGGTATATTTGTACAATTAATGAAAGAAAGTTTATCGTTATACTGCCTCGACATCAGGCACTAATCTTTTCCCATATTTCTACCACAACTTGGTTTTGCAAGTGACATGCTTGGTATATATGAACTCATTTTAGCAAGTTTTGAAAAAACTGTCAGTAATTTCCATGGCAGGAGGCGTAAATAAGCCTTAACTGTGCCTACCTCCGAGCCTTCTTATATATTTATTTTAATCTTATTTGCATTTATGAACACAAATATTTACAAATATACAGTGATTATAATTATGGGTCGTATTGTACAGTACAAGACTAATTGTGCAGTTAGCTAAGTTTTATAATAATTATCAAAATTTAAAATAAAAATACAACTGACAATTAGTCATGTTACTTTACAATTGGAAAATTATACCTGAAAATTACTAATTTAGCTAACTGAAGAATGTTTCGGAAGCACAGTTCCTCTTTGATCTCGACATAATTTTAGTTTGACCTGAGTCAGCCAGCCAGACCCAGACACCAGTTCTCACTTAACCTCGACTGGCCGTTGTGAGAACGTTAAGGAACAAAACTTTATAAAATGACATGTTTCTGTTACTGATTATGCATTTATTAGACATCACACAATGTTCAATAACCAGCCTCCCACAAAATGTCTACCTGGATACTGACACAAGCTAAAGACGGTCATATATGCAGTTGACCTCAACACAACTTATTATAAGTATTAATAAATCAGTTCTCTCCATTCCATTACCGAGAATGGTTGAAATATTAACATATAAAAAGAAAGAATTTGACAATTTACCATCTAGAAAAAAGAAATACTTTATATTGACTTCACAGGTGTGGATGGATCAGATAAATTAGCAATATAAAAAATCTTCCACAATAACCCTTCAAAAACCTATCGAACCCGGGATCTCTGCATGTGAACAAGGAGCGCTACCACGGTACCACAAGGGCAGCAGAGGCACTCCTAGGCTTTGTTGTATTTTAATCAAAGCCTGCTTCTCAGTCTTACTCTTAGGCAACGTGAGCCTCCACCGGGGATAGCCCGTACCAACTTTGTGGTCGTAGTAGCATTTTCCAGACTCCAGCAAGAAAGCACGAGGCTACCAATACATCTCAACAGTTCATATATTCGCAGACTTCAATATACAAACCGGCCATCCCCGGTGGAGGCAATTCTCAGTGAGGAAGAGTTGGCACTGGAGAGCCGTAAGCTTGAAATCGAAATGTTACGTGCTGAGAACGATAGGTTATACGTTGTCCAGGCTTCACACCCTGCTCGGGATGAGGGATAGCAGCATTTTAGTATAGAAGCCGCATCCCGCTTTGTTGCAAAATTTTACAAAGAGAAACCTGAAGGGTTTTTCTCTCATTTTGAGAGAACGGCCAAGCTTCATAATTGGCCTGTGGATAAATGGGTATTGTTAGCACACAGTTCTTTTGTGGGGGGAGCGCAGGAGATATTTCCTGCATTAGAAACTGTTCAGTCTAGGGACTACGAAGTAGTCAAAACTGCAGTGTTTAATGCAAGTCAACGAGTTCTCGAAGCTTATCGGCCGAGAGCGAGTTGTCCACCCTCGGGTATGGATAATTATTAGAACTGTTCATACTCGAGGATGTTAAACAGTGTATCCCTGCTAGGGTGCGAACCCATATAGATGAGCGTGGCTTACGCACCTAAGCCTTAGCTGGTCCTACTGCTGATCACTTCTCTTTCACTAATACTGATAATTTTCACAGTGCATATGGTCACTCCAGCTCATTGAGTCACTTTTCCAATCACTTTACCCAATTCTCTCCAGCTATGATGGTAATCTTTGGTTTTGTGAGAGGTACACCTGCATTATTTTAAATATATTTTTCTATTCTTAATATATATAGTTGACCATATTCCATAAAGTCCCATAACTGACTTTCAGATTTACCAAGCTTTAGCAAAATAAAAATTTTCAAGGCGTTCCTATGATTTCAAGGTCATAATTTAATTCGAGGCCTTTCCAGGTTGTCTAAAACCATGGGATTACTGTGTATGAATATGCAGACATCACCATAATTCTTTAATTATTCTTCACTGTAGTTTTTTTTTTACTGAATCCTGACATTTTACCATTAGTAATGATATTCTCAAAATAAGTGTCCTAAGACGGCAAAGAGCTGTAATGAGACAAATCTCACAAGAGAAGAGAATTACATATAAGTAGGAAGCATAGAGAGTAGGAATGTAAAGATAGGAAACTTGGTAGCGTGGCCGGGATGTTATTTACTCAGCGTCAATACGCTTATCTTATCTCGTATGTCAATACACATATATCACTTCTTAAAGGGACAACTTGTTTAACACCTCTTCGATACAACTATTTATTAATTCACTCAATGACAGGGACACATTAATATCACTATTATATTGGGGTACTAACACATTATGTTTTACGTTACTCGACACTGACTCTCGGACACAACTGAATGAATACACTTCCCACAGTAGGTAACTCACCCTCGGAATCGTTCTGACAAGACTCACGTGTACCCTGACGTAGGCCCAGTGAGTGCTGGCTGGGCTGCCTCCTATGGGAGAATTTGCTTAGCTGGCGATGCCGTGGTCTGGTCGGGAAGTCTCCCTCCCGACCTGGGGAGGGGACGTGCTGGACTCTGCTTAGTGAACCGAGTGATGACCCGAACGGGAGAGAGATGACAGTAGCCAGAATGAGAATCAGTATGACCAGAATAAGCCCGTGGACGGGACTGCAGGGCCTTTATATGGGGGAGGAACAGCCGGCGTTTTGACCTCTGTCAATTAACACTAAACTGGTTTGATCTGGATAGCTGTGTGCAGGTGTGGTCCTGCCCAGGTGTCTTGGTTAGGTGCGGTTGTAGGTCACCCGGCTAACTCACGTCATTAGCGGGCGAGGTCAAGTCCCTAGGGTCGACCTGAGGTGCGTCAACCCGGAATGTGGTGGTACCACGAGGTCTGTAGTGTACTTGCTGTTATATGTGACATAATTCTGGGCTGTAAGCTTCGGTCTGACAATCAATCATTACAGAGCTATGTATTCTTGCAGCATAACCCGACCAGATATTTTGCCCATAAACTTTTAAGGGAGTATCTTTAACATTTTGGGAGCTATAAATTGCCAGCACGTACTAATTAGTAGTTCTGAGAAGTCAGGAAATAGTGTTAGGAATGATGACAAAACTGAATTAGACAAGGAGTTTAAAACTAAACGCGGTAAGGGGAGGACTCAGAACACGACTAACTTAAATGTATACTACGCAAACAGTAGAAGTATGAGAAACAAAATGGATGATATTAGGGCCTTGGTATGTACCGAAAAAATCGATATAATTGCATTCACTGAAACATGGATCAACCTAGACACACGTGAGTTACCAGTCGAATACCAAATTGCGGGTTACAAACTGTTCTATACCGATAGGCAGACCAGGAAAGGAGGCGGAGTAGCAATCTATGTTACGGATAATCTGAAGTGTGAAATAAATAAGGAAATAAAAACTGACCGGAATACAGAAACAATTTGGATAGAATTAATCGACGGTAGAGAAAAATTAATCACAGGAGTAATATATAGACCTCCCAATCTTGATAGAGTCAAAGAGCGACTTATCTGGGATGAAATGCGCAGGGCTTCCATACACAACAAAGTCTGTATAGTAGGCGACTTTAACCTTGGCCAAATAGATTGGACTGACCTTACAGGTAACTCAGAATCAGAAGATTTTCTCGAGACTATCTAGGACTGTTTTCTAAGTCAACATATAACTGAACCCTCACGGGGTAATAATATACTCGATTTAGTTCTGTCAAACAGAGAAAACCTCATTAGCAGGGTCGAGGTAGGGAACGAATTTGCAAACAGCGATCACAAAGAAATTAGATTCCAGTTGGACTTTCAGGGCAGACGTAAGGAAAATTCCACTAAAGTACCAGATTTCAGAAGGGCGAACTTTGACAGTTTAAAGAGGCAGCTGAGAGAGGGGGTGTCGCGCTTGGCCGTGAACCTGTCAGATGACACCGACCTGATAACGAGATCTGAGATTGCCGAGTTACACGTCAATTTAAATAATGAGTTACTTAATGCACAAAGGCAGAACATACCATACAAAAAACTCAGATCAGACAACAATGACCCTAAATGGATTAATAATTATTTAAGGAACATCATTGGCCAAAGGAAGGCTATAGGTAGAAGGATAAATCGTGGCGAAATTCACCTCCAGGACTATTATAGGGTATTGGCGAATAGGGTTAAAACCGAGATAAGGAAAGCAAAGAGGAATAATGAGGTAAGGATAGCAAGGGAGGCGAAGACAAACCCTAAGGGATTCTACCAAATGTATCAAACTAAAACACGAGAAAAGATTGGACCAATACGGTGAGACACCGGCGAGCTTACTGATAACGACAGAGAAATGAGCAATAATTTGAATAAATATTTTTCAACAGTTTTCACCACCGAAAATTTAAACATGATACCCGAGGTACTGTAATGTAGGGGAGACCTGGGTAAGTTGGCACACTTGAAATTATTCAAATAGTTACTGTTAAGCAGTTCACACCGCAGGATCACCACGTGCTTCCTCAGTCACCCATAAGCAGTCATTCTGAGACGCCGCACGTCTTGATTAGAGTGGGGGAAAATTGATTTTGATGCTGGTAAGTAAATTTTATTCTCTTATAAGGTTTGCTGTAACATGTGTGAGGTTATAGACAAGTACTGTAGTATCCAATTTAGCCATAATTCAACTTAGCGCTTAAGGATTGTTTATCCATGAAACAGTTCATGTTAGGCTTCTTGATATATACCAAAATAATTTATTTATGATCACTGGTACGGCTGGGACAAGTTGGCTCAACAAAAATGGGGCAAGTTGGCGGCACAGTACTAGTTACATACTTTCCATTTTCATTTATTTGAATTAGGCTACATTATATTTCTGATTAACTAATTTTGGCGTTATTTACTAATGCACAAGAAGCCTATTGATGATGTGTTTTCAGAAATTGCTCTAATAACTAACTTTTTCTTTTTCTTTTCAGGTGATCTGATCAATTTGCTATCAAGATGGCTACTGTATTAACGAGGGCAGCCACAGATCATGCATTGTTTGGCTCTGCAAGTGTTCTTCCAGTGGACAAACTTCCCTCGAAAGGCGAGATGTTAAAGAACTGCTGGCGATATAAATGTGATGACGGAAAGTTTGCAGATGTCTCAATGATTATAAAGATGGCCGCCCAGGACTGTTCAGAAATATGGGAAAAAGCAATTGGAGATAGGCAGAATGTTCCTCTTCTTAGCCAAAAAAATATTGAGGAAAGGTTGAGAAAATTGCACAGTAGAGGAATTAAACTAAATAAGATTAAGAATGTAGGCAAAAAAGCTGCATTTCAGGTAGAAATGAAAGAGTTGTTTGATATCTGTAGCTGTTATTGTCCCCTTGCCTCCTGTCAGGATGTGAGGTGCAAAGTTAAGGAGTGTGACGGATATCACCTGGCATGTAATTGTGTTATAAAAGTTCCCAAACGTGAGGTGCAGTTTCTCCTTGACCAGCGAGGTGATAGGAAGATGAAGATTGCAGGGGTTGACATGAAAGTGACGAAGATGTGGGACAGAGTGACGGCAAGAGAGAAGCATGATGCGGACAGAGTTAGGAGACAGCTTGAGCAAAAACATACAGTAGATATCTGGTAGCTGGAGATATTCCTTATGTTGAGGATAATTCAGATGATTCAAGAGATATTCCTCTCGTCAATACTGATGCTGATTTTGTCCCTGAGCCAAGGGCTCTGACAGACACCAGTTCACAGAACCGGACAAGACTCCCTACACTGGCTGCCGCTTGTGACCGATACTTGATTAGTGATTATGCTGGAGCTGCCATTGCTACTGCCACCTTAACTGACTATGGCATTATCACAAAGGATGACAAGAGTCAGGTTATTGGACCACATAAGCTGCGGGATGCGAGACAAAAATACCGATTTAAGAGGCAAGAAATTGAGATGGCTAGTTTAGATAATTTGACGTCACTCTATTTTGATGGTAAGAAGACCGCCACTCGTGTGATGATAAAGAATGAGAAGACCGAGAAATGGAGTTCGAGGATGATGGTGAAAGATCATTATGTCATCATGGTTGAGCCTGGCAATGAATATCTCACACATGTGACTCCCAAGACTGGACACGGAAAGCAGATTGCCAAAACTATTCACGAGTTTCTGGTGTAGAAAAATCTAACCCAGCAGCCTATTGTGTGTGTTGGTTGTGATGGAACCAATGTAAATGTAGGATCAGAAAATGGAGTCATTCATCATCTTGAAATGTTACTTGGTCACCCGCTCCATTATTTCATATGTCAGCTTCACGGAAATGAGCTGCCTTTCCGCGCAGTTTTTTATCACTATGATGGTAAACCAAGTGGTCCTGAGCATTGGCGTGGTCCCATTGGAAAGCAGATCAAGGAGTCTTTGTCTGAGCTTCCAGTTGTCGCCTTCCAGCCAGTCAGTTTCCCTGATTTCCCTGTGTTTAATGATGAAGTGGAGAAAGATCTGTCCTGGGATCAGAAATACCTGTATAGGATTTGTAAAGGAGTTATCACAGGTGTTGTTGAAGATGACTTGGCTGCTATTGAGCCAGGTCCTCCCTGTGTGTCAAGGTGGAACACCTTATGGAGTAGAATCCTCAGGCTGTATGTAGCAACATCAAGACCCAGCCATGAGTTGAAAAGAATTGTCATTACAATAATAAAGTTCAGTGCTCCAATGTGGTTTTACATCAAGATACACCCTTACGTAACACACGGCTCAAGGAACGTATTCCAGTCCCTGCTATATATGAAACACCTGAATAGTGAGGAGGAGACGATAGTGAAGAAGGCTGTCCAGAGAAATGCATACTTCGCCCACACAGATCAACTTCTTCTTGGTATGTGTGCAGATGAGGACATGACTGTTAGAGAAAAAGCTGTCTCAATGATAAGAAAAATTAGAGAGGAGAATCAGCAAAAGGAAGAATGCACTGGCAGATCTGAAGAGGAGGAGGAAGATTCTGATGCTGCTGTTGACGAGAATTTGTTAAACTATACTGATGAGGAGGGTAAAGATGGAGATGGGAATGAGGATGTGCCTCCTGTAGTCAACATGAGAAAGGTGGTGACTCCGAAACTAAAGTGGCAAGCAAAAAACTATCATTCCATGATTAACTGGAGGAATGAACTCAAGACTGAGCCTCCTTACATTGCTTCTCTGTCAAATCTACAGGTTAATGACATTCTTGAGACACCATTAGTGGTGCCCAAGTGGCCAAACAGCACTCAGGCGGTCGAGAGAGGCATAAAAGTGATGACTGAAGCTTGCACTGAAGTGACGGGATACGAATCGAGAGATGGATATATTAGGCAAAGATTATTGTCTAGGAAAATGATGCCAAGGTTCCGCACAAAAAAGAATTTCAATATGAACTTGTAATGATTTTCTATACGGTGTACCTGTAAAATAACATGTGAATTAAATCGATGTCACCCATGTAAAATTTATCATTATCCTGGAAAACATTAAATGACACCTAATTTTTGGTATACACTAAAAGTTGACAAAAAGTCGTTCGCGATGCGGCAGGGTAAGTATGCATGAAATGGCATGAAATTTTGCACAAGGTGTTTGTTACAGCCATACAAACGATGCCTGAACAGTGCAGCCTGCAACTCAAATAAAAGTGTTTTTTACCTGCCCCCTACGAGGCACCGACTCTATTCAGAGATAGTGAAGAAAACAAATTAAGTGAGAGAGTAGTGACTAGTAACGATGTTAGTAAGCAAATAGACAAACTAAAACCTAATAAGTCACCTGGTCCCGATGAGATATTTGCCAGAGTATTAAAGGAATGTAAGGAAGAGCTTAGTATGCCCTTAGCAAAGTTGTTTAACATGTCCTTAAAAACAGGTGTAGTACCAGAATCCTGGAGGATAGCGAATGTAATACCGATTTTCAAGAAGGGGGATAGATCACTATCCTCTAACTACCGCCCAATCAGTCTAACATCAATAGTAGGCAAATTACTGGAAGCAATCATCTCAAACTCTATTCGAAATCACCTGGAGAAGCACCGATTGATCAATGATTCCCAGCATGGCTTCACAAGCGGACGTTCTTGCCTAACTAATCTATTAACATTCTTTTCATCAGTTTTCGAATCGGTGGACGAGGGGCACAATTATGATGTGGTATATCTCGACTTTAGCAAAGCCTTCGACAGAGTCCCCCACGAAAGACTAATTAGAAAGGTAGAAGCACATGGCATCAAAGGTGACATCCTTAAATGGATTAGGGCGTGGTTACAGGACAGGAAACAGAGAGTGAGCATTAACGGCACTAAGTCCCATTGGAGCAACGTCACAAGTGGAGTTCCCCAAGGCTCAGTACTTGGACCATTATTATTTATTATATACATAAACGACATAGATATCGGCATAGACAGCAACATAAGTAAATTTGCTGATGACACTAAAATAGGACGTGTTATTAAATCTGACGAGGACTAGGCAAAACTACAGGAAGATCTAAACAAATTTTTCGAATGGTCTGAAAAATGGCAGATGAAATTCAACGTCGACAAATGTAAAGTACTCAGTATAGGAGATGTAAACAGGGAAACCAGATACCAGATGAACAACGATGCCTTAGAGAAATCCGACTGCGAGAGAGATTTAGGAGTAATGATATGTAGGAACCTTAAACCAAGTAAACAATGTGTTTTTGCTCATAACAAGGCTAATAAAGTACTTGGGTTCATACAAAGGAGTGTTAGTTACAAGACTAGCGAGGTCATCCTAAAACTGTATGTTGCTCTTGTGAGACCACACCTGGACTACGCAGTTCAGTTCTGGTCACCGTATTACAGAATGGATATAGAATCCTTGGAAAGAATTCAGAGGAGAATGACAAGACTAATCCCGGGCATTAGGAACCTTGAGTATAGAGACAGGCTAAAGCATCTTAATTTGCACTCCCTTGAGAGACGTAGAGCGAGGGGCGACCTGATAGAGGTGTATAAGTGGAAGGCAGGGCTAAACAAAGGGGACATTACAAAGGTACTCAAACTATCCAACCATGAGCGAACTCGTAACAATGGTTTTAAATTAGATAAATTTAGATTTAGGCGTGAAATAGGTAAACACTGGTTTGGAAACAGAGTAGTGGATGAATGGAACAAGTTACCAAATATCATCATTAACTCGAATACCCTGAATAGCTTCAAACATAGGTTGGATGCTTATATGAGCAATAGGGGTTGGGTGTAAACGGGACTGCCCAGTATGGGCCAATAGTCCCGCTGCAGTTTCCTCCATTCTTATGTTCTTATGTTCTTATAAGAAGGTACCTAGGTGAGGTCGCCTGGGAACAGTCAGGTCAGTCCCCTGTAAGAACGGGTGAGGTCACCGGCGAATCAACAATTGATCATGATTATAATATATTCACTAGTATACTACGTAAAAAACAAGGACAAAATATACCATACAGAAAAATTGGTCAAATAAGAATGATCCAAGGTGGATGACCAAAAACTTAAACATGGCATAGGAATTGAGAAAGAAATTTATAAGAAATTAAAGGGAGGAGAGTAGCACCTCAGATATAGGTATAATTATCTATCTAGGGATGTTATGAAAAATGTAAGGAAAGCAAAGAGAGACTATGAAATCAGGATAGCAAGAGAATCCAAGGCAAATCCCAAGGGATTTTTCCAGGTATATAGAACAAAGGTCAAGGACAAAGTTGGGCCTTTAAAGTCGGGGAGTGATTGATGATAGTGAGAAAATATGCAAACCATAAAACAGCTACTTCTAATCAGTTTTCACAGAAGAAATTCACGAGGAAATGCCAGAGGTGTAACTGATATTTAGGGGAATTGAAGAAGATAATCTAAAGAATATCACTTTCATAAAAAAGGATATTCTTAAGAAGATAAATAAATTAAAGAAGACAAAATCCCCAGGGCCGGATGAAATTTTCCCTCGAGTTTCGAAAGAGTGGAAAGAACAAATTAGCGGACCCCTCGTAAATTTATTTACAAAATCATTAGACACGGGAGTTGTGCTAGACTTGTAGAAACAGGCAAATGTATTACCCATATTCAAAAAGGGAGACAGAGCATCAGCGTCAAACTACCGGACGATTAGTTTGACGTCAGTAGTAGGGAAATTGCTTGAATCAATTATAGCACATATCATCCGATCGCATTTAGAGAAAAACAAATTAGTCTACGACTCTCAACATGGGTTTACAAAGGGAGAATCTTGTCTAACAAATCTGGTAACGTGTTTTAAGAAAGTCTTCGAGGTTGTAGATAATGACATAAATCACGATGTTATTTACTTAGACTTTTGCAAAGAGTTTGACAGAGTACCGCATCGGTGGCTTCTGAGAAAAGTTAAGGTGAGGTAATTGCCCGGAAAAGCATAAAAGCATCATTATGGGGGATTTCAATGCTCACCACCACACCTGGGGAGATGAGAGTAGGGATAAAAGAGGGGACCAAATAGCGAACTAAATCATAAATTCCAGCCTATCACTGTTGAATGATGGTAGTGCAACTCAATTAAATGATAGATACGGTATCCTATCGGCTATAGATTTATCTTTAGTAGATGCGAGTTTATACCCTGACACAAGATAGGAAGCTTACGACCAACCCTTTGGGTAGCGACTATTTCCCGATTTGTATTTCTTTTGAGATGGGTTTGACGGATACCGCTCCGATAAGTCGATTTAATTTGATGAAGACAGATTGGGGGTCATTCACGAAGGAAGCCGTAGTGAACTGTCCCGACGCAGAGGTAAACACTAAAGTCAAACATATTGAAGATACAACCATCAATGCGGCAACAAAATCTATTCCGAAGATTTCTACAACTCATCGTGGAATACAGATTGCCAACAAGCGATTCGAGAACGCAATAGAAGGTTCAGAATATTCATCCTAGAACCTATCCAAAGTAATCACACAGACTTTTTTTTTTTTACGGGGATTAGCCCACCAGGGCACAGGTCACTGGCCCATATCAGTGCCTGGGGGGCGAAAATATAAAAATAAATAATAATAATAATAATAATAATATCTATTATTATTATTATTACAACAATTAATAAAAGTAATAGCAAATTAATACAAAATTAAAATTAATAATAAAAATAATAATAATAATCATAATAATCATAAATAAATACAAAAAACGAAAAAATAAATCAAGAGTGAGAAACGATATACATTATGTATGTTGTGTTGTCCAAGTAAGAGAAACAATTGAGACCCTGCAGTTGTGTGTAAATGAGGCAGAAAGTCGGATGAGCAACCTGGGACTTTGTCAATTTTTGTGATGCCATAAGGCAGCAAGGTCTACTATTAGACAACACATTATGATTCCAATATCTTCCCAGGCGGTAGTACCTCCCTGTTTGATAAGAAGGCGAGGGCTCGAGAACGAAGAATCATTAAGGAAAGCAAATGCAGGTCCTGGAAAGAATTCGTCTCCACTGTCAATAAGGACAGTCCTTTCTCTGAAGTGTGGTCGGTTGTTAACCATAACAGGGGACGGAGGAGAAGTGCTCCTATCCCTCAACTTGAGAGTGAGGGACGGAGTCTGGATAATCCCCTAGATATTGCCACCTCTTTAGCCCACCATTTCGTGAGAGTTAGTATCTCCGCGAGTTATTATCCTCAGTTCGCTCTTGAGAAGGAGAGGGCTGAGAGGATTTCCCAGTCATTTGAGGGTGATAGGGAGAAGGACTAGAGCCGTGAGTTTTCCGAAGATTAACTCGATCGTGCCTTGAAATTCTGCAAAGGAACCATTCCTGGACCAGATGGGATTGCATACAAGAGCTACAGCACCTGAGCAGGGCAGACCTGCTTAGGGTGTTGGGGTCTACAACGAGATATGGACATCGAGGGTGTTCCCAGTCTCTTGGAGATATGAGATATGTGCATGTTGTACGTATTTAAAAAAGAATGGCGACCTACGTAACCATGTTCGTTACGACCTATTGCGTTCACGAATTGTCTATGTAAGGTCATGTGGAGTGTCAGGGCTGTAACGAGCAGGGTGGTTGTCTGCCGCTCGTTGGTTGTTCACGTCCCCCACTAGGGGGTACACGGAGGTGAGAACATCACTGCTGCCTCGTCGCACACCAGACACTACCCAGCCAGCACCACAGCTGCACTTTCCCTCTGTTCGTTCAAGTTCTGGTTGTGTTCTCATCTGAGGTCTTGGACTCGTGGGCTGAATCCCCAGACCTTCACTATACCGCTGTCAATCTCCTGACACCTCCCTCGGCTACTACCGCAGCTGCCACGTCATTACCACTTCCTTCACGCCCTATCTTCCGTCCGTGCCCTGTCGTCTCTCCTGTGTGACAAGACCATCGCCCACCAACGCCGGCGCCAAGTGAGGAAGCTGCCCTGGACCCCCCTTGAGAGCTGAGAGCCTATCACCGTTTTACCAGAACCTTCCACCGGGGCCGCCGCCGTGGGAAATATTATGTTCATTGTTTGATTCTCGTAATTGTTTGACTCCCTTTAATTGTTTGACTCCCTTTAATTGTTTGACTCCCGTAATTGTTTGACTCCCTTAATTGTTTGATTCTCTTTATTGTTTGATTCTCTTAATTGTTTGACTCCCTTAATTGTTTGACTCCAGTAATTGTTATTTGATATTCGTGTGAGTGGTGTCAGTTTTTGTGTTATTTTCGTAGTAAAGAGATATCAATCTCGAATGGTTGTTTGTTATCCCTCGGAAAACCATGGTTCTTGACTTTCCTCTTATAAGATCCTGATTAGGGTGGTAAGGGATTTCTATCCCTAAGTCCCAGGCCTTTACAAGTGGCGACCTTGCCAGAATTGTCTCTAACCTTGGTTTCCGAGGGCTAAAATTCATTCCAGTGATTGTTGTAAGTCGCCTTGTGCGCGCCGCTTGCTGTCTGAGGCCCGGAAGTAAGTGATATTCGGTGCTTATCCCTTTCTTCTGCTGTGCTAATTTTTGCTGCTCTCCCTTGTAATAGGGAAGTTAATTAGTGTTGGTTTGGGTGCACTGTGGATGCTGTCATAGCATTTTGTTGTTGATTCACTTGGTGCTGTTTCTTTTCCCTGAGGTGATTTAACGGGACTGGGTGCGAAACAAGGTTTCTTCCAGCCGGATCAGATCATTTAATGGTTTGATTGAGCCACTAAGTAGTTACTTTTGGCTAGTTGCGGGGTAAGTTGCTTATTTTGTCACTTTGGCTCTTGGCCTTTTGTTTCATTATGTCTAGTTTTGAGGAGTTAAAAGGTCAAGCGGGGTCCCTTGGTCTGACAGGTGTGGAGGTTGGTCGGTAAGCGGTCACCCAACAGACTACCGAGAGAGATGAATGCAGCAAAGAGAGAGAGGAATGCAACAGCAAGAGAGAGTTCGAATTAGCTAAGTTGCAGGCAGAAAATGACATAGAACTAGCTAGGACTAATGCTCAAAGTAGACCAGAATCCTCTGGCGCTATACAAGATAATGTAGTAAAACCTAGTTTGCCTGTTTATCGTGAAGGAGAGGATATCGCCTCCTACCTTATGTTTGAACAGGTAGCTGAGCTGCTTGGTGTAGACCAAGATAGCTATGCTGTAAGATTGGGTAGCCTACTGAGTGGAAAACCGGTACAGATTTATAAGTCACTGTCTGCCGACACCACAAGAGATTACTTTCTGTTGAAGGAAGCTCTCTTGTGAGGGTTTAACGAGACTTCTGATGGCTATCGTGTTGATTTCCGCAGAACAAAGATTAGGGCAGGGGAAACGTACCAGCAATTTTCAATCCACCTGGGTCGTTTGTTCCAACAATGGCTAGAGGCGTCAGAGGTTGAGGAAACCTTTCAGTCTCTCACTAACTTCATGATATTGGATCAGTTTTTGTCTTCTCTACCGCCAGACTTGAGAATTTTCATCAAGGAACACCGGCCAGCGACGCTTGGAGAAGCTGTAGAACTTGCTGACAACTGGGCGTCCGCTCGCAACGCCTACCCCAAGTCTCCCCCTTCTGCAGTGAAGAACACGAAGCCTCCATCCTCCGAGGAACCATTCACAGGAGTAGAGAAAAGTAGTTCACCTGCCGTGCGGTGCCACAACTGCATAGAAGAAGGGCACATTCGTTCTCGCTGTCCCAGGAATCCCCGCGCCTTCAAATCTACCGACATTCATCAGCCCAGCTATAAGGTCGGATTCTGTTTGGAAGACAGGAGCTGCCCCCATTATTGTGTCAGCGGAACAATAAATGGATCTTGGGCATCTACTATCATCAGGGACACCGGTTGCTCGTGCATTATTGTCTCTGAGTAAGCCCTGCCTGACGCTGACGTCTCTAGCTGAACGAAGGTTAGTGTCGCCGATTATTTAGGTCGTGTTGACCAGTTCCCTGTTGTTAGGTGCTACCTGCGTTGCCCCTATTTCATTGGTTGGTCTAATGTGGTAAGAGCGCCCATTAAATTCGCTAGTGTTCTCATTGGTAATGTTCCCGGAGTTCGTGACTCTAACGACCCGGAACCTTTAAAACTCTCCTCGCTACCAGCGCCAGTCTCCTCGCCACCTGCCGACGTCGCTTCGTCACCTGCCGAAGTCGTCTCCCCACCCTCACACGCCACCTCACCTCCAGCAAAGGTCCAAGCTGTAGAGACACGGTCGGTGAAGGTGAAACGACTGCATTCCCTGATTCTGCCGAAATTGTTGCCACTGACTGTGACGTCCAAGGAGTTCGCCAAGCTTCAAACCTCGTGTACCACTCTAACGCGGTTTAGGGAGAAGGTGACTTCCGGGGAGGAGGAACAGGTTAGAGATGGGTCTGTTTACAAGTTTGTTTGTATTAATGGTCTGTTACTTAGGACTTGTGTGTCATCCAAGCAACCAGCCAAAGTAGGTCGGTTTTTACTTGTTGTCCTTGCTGATTGTCGTGGCAACATTCTCACTGTTGCTCACGAGAGCCTTCTAGCAGGATGTTCGCGTAGAAATACTTGTATGAAGGTTGCTGGTCAGTTTTACTGGCCAGGTATGGGAGCGGATATTAGAGCCTTTTGTAGGAGTTGTGATCAGTGCCCACGTATGTCCGCCAAGGGTAGAGTCCGTCCTGTTCCACTTAAACCCTTACCCATCATTACAGAACCATTTTCCCTGGTAGCCATAGATTTTGTTGGACCGTTCTCACCCCCTTCCTCTAAGAAGCCTAAATTATATCAAGCTAATTTGTGAAGGAAATATAACTGCTGGGCCCCCATTGTTCGTGTCCTTGACGGCGTTCCCATTCTGGAGTCAGTCAGGCACTACCCTGCAAGAGTTCCTGTGAAGTTCAGGCGCCAGACTCGGATGATCTCGGTTGCCAGTTACCGATAACACCTGACGGGATAGAAGAATCCTCTACGACTGGCAATAGGCCCAAACTTAAACCTGGAATGAAGTGGATCCTACGTGCAGTTCCTTTATACGGCCTTACGATATTTGGACATCAAGTTACTACTTATTCTTTTAATGTGACCATTCTTTATTTTGCTCTGTATATTTAAACATTTGTTGTAGGATGATTATTTTTTGTTGTACTAATCTTAAGTTTTAATATACCTTACAGTAGATTTTTGTTGGGGGAGCTGTGTCAGGGCTGTAACGAGCAGGATGGTTGTCCGCCGCTCGTTTGCGTCCCCCACTAGGGGGGTTAGACGGAGGTGAGAACGTCACTGCTGCCTCGTGACACACCAGACACTACCCAGCCAGCACCACAGCTGCACTTTCCCTCTGTTCGTTCAAGTTCTGGTTGTGTTCACATCTGAGGTCTTGGACTCGTGGGCTGAATCCCCAGACCTTCACTATACCGCTGTCAATCTCCTGACACCTCCCTCGGCTACTACCGCAGCTGCCACGTCATTGCCACTTCCTTCACGCCCTATCTTCCGTCCGTGCCCTGTCGTCTCTCCTGTGTGACAAGACCATCGCCCACCGGCGCCAAGTGAGAAGCTGCCCTGACCTCCCCCACCCTTGAGAGCTGAGAGCCGAACACCGTTTTACCAGAACCTTCCACCGGGGCCGTCGCCGAAGGAAATATTCTGTTCATTGTTTGATTCTCGTAATTGTTTGATTCCCTTTAATTGTTTGACTCCCTTAATTGTTGACTCCCTAAATTGTTTGACTCCTTTAATTGTTTGACTCCCGTAATTGTTATTTGATATTTGTGTGAGTGGTGTCAGTTTTAGTGTTATTTTCGTAGTAAAGAGATATCAATCTCTAATGGTTGTTTATCCCTCGGAAAACCATGGTTCTTGACTTTCCTCTTATAAGATCCTGATTAGACTGGCAAGCGATTTCTATCCGTAAGTCCCAGGACTTTACAGAGAGAATGATTAAACATAGGCTCATGTTCTATTTAGAAAACAACAAACTTACTAAACGATCAACAATGTGGCTTCCGCCATAGCAGGAGTACACTAGATCATCTAGTAAGGTTGGAATCAGATATTCAAAAGGCCTTTAAGGCTATATTTTTTTTTACTAGGGTATTCCTTGATATAGAAAACCCTACGACATGACTTGGTGTCCTGGGGTTCTCATGAAACTTCACGCTTTAGGTTTAAGGGGGCATCTACCATTTATATTCAAAATTTTATTAAAGATAGGAAATTTGCTGTCAAACTTTTGACAAAATAATATAAAGTCGGATATATTTGTCCTCGAGAATTGGATATCCCCGGGCAGCGTTTTTGGTGCTGCGTTATTTTTAATTATGATGAATGACTTTCTATCACTAGCCCCAGTGCCACGAGGAATTAGGTTTTCTCTCTACGCCGATGATTGTGCTTTGAGGTCTTCCAGTCGCAATGCACAACAGTCAGCTGAGGGGATGCAAGGTGGGGTTTTAAGCCCCGTCCACACGATCGAGCACTCACTTAATGCCCGTTGTTCGGGCAAAATTGACGGGCAAACCAAAGGAGTGCCTCGTGCTCGTGGTAGAGCGAAATCACCACATAAGGCCGTCTGCCTGGTGGTTTGACCGTTTGCTGCCGGGTATGGATGGACGACCCTGCCAGACAAACGAAGTTAACCTTGGAACCCTGGCTGCCAGTTTTTCAGTCTCTCCACTGGTAAATGTCTGTTCCTCCGTCCGCCACAGACCAAGGAAACATTCATTGGTCTAGAGAAGAGACCATGGTGTTGATTGAACTCTATCGTCAGCACCCTTGTCTATGGAATGTCAAAGTGGACATGTACAGGGATAGGGACAAACGTGCAACAGCACTGAGACAGATTACAGAGGACATGAATAGAAGCGGGATTACAGTTACCACAAGTGATGTGAAGAGAAAAATTGAATCACTTCGAAATCAGCATAGACGGGAACTAAGAAAGATGCAAAAATAAAAAAAGTCTGGAGCTGGAACTGAGGACATTTATATTCCCACATTATGGTGCTTTGATGCACTGCATTTCCTCATTGATGGTGACACAATTCGACAATCTGTCAAACATGGATACTCACACTACAGAAGATATGTCTGAGGTACATTCTGATCAAGAGGTACGTATGCAAGCGTTCTCTTTCTCTCTGTGTGTATTGTACGAAATATGTATGTATATATTGTAGTGTGTCACTATTAACAAAGAGCTTGTGTATATTTTTATTTATTTATAGATATTCAACGATCCGCTACTGCTGGGACTTGATGATAATCCACCAGCCACTGTCACTGGTTCGGCCACGCCCACCGTCTCTTGTATGGCTACGCCGACTCTCTCTCGTTCGGCTGCAGAATCGAATACTCGTGAACCCTCACCCACACCGTCAACAAGTAAACGACTGACCAAAAGAGTTTCTGACGATGCTGATAATATCCTGAGAGGCCCTCCACCACCTGCAGTCATTATCTTCCTCCGAAAATATTATAAATGATGCAGACAAGTGATTTTGGTCAAGTTGTTGCTAACGATCTTCGACAGATGAGCGGTGAAAATAAAATACATGCTCAGAAACTTATTTATGAGATCCTCTATCTGGGGAAACTAGGTAGGCTATCCTCCTCAACGACTATTATGTAAGGGTCATTTATTGAATGAGGGTGTTGGATACGCGTACTTATTATAACTATCGATGCGTCATTAGTGGCAAACAGTGATAACTGTTGTTAAAACACACTCTAGTATTTTATTTTTATTGACAAATATGCATGTTGGTTTGGTCTACATGTCTTTATTGTTTGGAGTGGGTCTTCAGATATTTAATTTAAGACTACATACGCTAGGGAGTATGTAATTATGTTAATTACAGTGTATAATAAGTTGTCTATAGCGTTTTGGAAGCAACCTTGTGTCCTAAACAGGTCCATCATGTATCATGTGTATGGAGGGTTATCCCCTTTTACAAAAAGTGTTATTTTCATTAATAATCAATAAAAACCGGTAACCCAACTAAGCCTACTATATCACATAATAAGACATGTGTTACCATAGGAACCTCTCGTGACCGTCAAAATTGAATAACAATGTATACTACAAATCTCACCTGCAAGTAATTCTCCTTGAGTACTTCATATATGGGTTGACAAGTTGCAGGTATTATGGGAGACAAACTTTGTTTTGATATCCTCGTTGTATACTGAAGCGACGTGTAGGAGCACCCAGTTGAAAGAAATATGAGCGTAGCCTCTAGACGAGCCTCTGGAGATATGCTCTGCCTCATAATGGTATCTTGTTTTTTTATGTATGGTTCCAATTTAGCGAGAAGTCTATAGAAGGTGTTGGGGTCCATTCTCATGTAGTTAGTGAAGTCTTTCTCATGTTCACCTTGCAGTTCAGGTAAAATCGTGGCATAACTTCCCTTAACTTTTCGTTGAGAGAACCATTCCTTGCACCATTCCCTTTTCTGTTTTTTCTTCTTTTTGCACACTGTAGCAATTATTATACACAGCGCTATAGTCTTCGATTTAACTGTACTGTGACACACCATGGTGATCGTACCGCAGCAGCTACTGCCGACCACCTACTCGCTACCAGCGGCAGAGTGTGACTGCTGCCAACCAGCACCTCCGAGTGTACGACGAGACACAGGCTTTGCCCGGTAAACGGGCAAAGTCCGCCGGGCACTGTTCGATCGTGTGGACGGGGCTTTAGATTCTCGGTGGCTAAAACATCATGAGGTGTTTTCACTTGAATCAAAAAATCCCCTTTCAGGCCAGTACTTCAAATATATAATACTCCTGTTGTCTTTCAAAATTAAGTCAAATTTTTAAGCCTAACTTTGAACAAACGCCTCACTTGGAGAGAACATATTAATAACGTAATAAATAAAACCTCCAATTCAACTAAAATTTTGAAATACCTATCGAGTAAATCATGGAGAGCCGATATGAAGTCTTTATTGATGTTGTACGAGTCCCTAATTAGATAAAACATGGACTATGGAGCACAGCTGTATGCATCAGCAACTAATACTTTACTCTCTAAGCTGACAGCCATTCAGAACAAATGCCTACGTATCAGAGATAGAGGCGAACATCCCCCCCTATTACAGCAGAGGAGGGAATACCTAACGTTATCTTATGGGTACAAGGTGGCACGGGTGCTATGAATTTCTTGCGGGATAAATTCCTTTGCCGCCCGCCTCTACCACTTAACAACGCAAACTGGGGTCTTGTTAAATGCCAAAGATAAACTAATACAAAAGACATATTCTACCTTGGGAAGTCAGGAGAACATTTGTCTCCACTGAGTGGCTCCCAGGGAAGAAGCAGACCTCCCATGTGGAGATACAAATTAAATTCATTGAACTCCTCCTGGTGATTCGGGACCCGTCTATATACAGACAGGTCCAAGACTGGTATTAGCGTCGGTGCAGAAACTACCAGTCAAGACATCGTTTGCCAGACCACACAACAGTGTTTACAGCTGAGTTGTTCGCCATTGACATGGTCACAGATCATGCAAACAACTCCCGTAGTGATAAATTTTTATATTCTCAGATTCCATGTCAGCTCTTAAAGCAATTAAAAGTGGCCAAATAGAAATGAATGAAATACAGGCAACATTATCAATAAACTACACTCAACTGACACAAGCATTGCAACATAGCAGGTAATGAAAGGGCAGACCAATTAGCCAAAACTGCGGTAGAAGCATACCCTGGGAGCTACTGCGGTGTTTCTCACAAAATAAACTTACAGTCAAACGAGATGGCAAGACAAATGGACTGCATTGACCATCACAAACAGAGTCAAACATATTATTGAAGAGTGGTCCACAGCATATAGGAATAGCAGGAGAGAAAAGGTTGTACTTGCACGGTTGAGTATGAATGCTACTTTTATTACTCACCTCTTTTTCTCCGCAGTGTTATATATGTCGCACAACATTATCAATAAAAGACCTCCTGTGTTATTGTAAAAACTACACCATAGTGATGAGACGAATCCAAGCCTTTTGTGTAAGGATACATTAAAGAGACCCGACTCATTGACAAAATGTGATTGGACAGTTGTGTTCATATTCTATTAAAATTACAAATGTCATGTATATTTATATATATATATATATATATATATATATATATATATATATATATATATATATATATATATATATATATGAGTGAGCAGATATATATAGCAGGGTTGAGTTTATATATGTGTATTCAAATGTACACTCGGAAACCATAATCTCTAGTCCACCTGGGTCGGTGCTGGAGGTCAGAACAGTGTCCTTTCTGGACGGGTGGGCCCCCACTAACTATCACGAGGCCCCACACGCACGAACACACACAGTCATAGTACGGCTGTATAGATGACATTATGTATAAATATTGTATATGGCATTTTATACTCTACAATATCATCATTATACATGAACACGAAGAAAAAATACCATAGGTTGTAGTTACGAAAGTATGAATGGAAATAAACATTTCCACACAATGTTTGCAGCGCTTGTGTGTGTGCCAGACCACGATGCTTCCCAGCATTCGCATAACTGTATGAAAAGTCGTGTTTAATTAACTACATATTTCAAAAACCTTAAATTACATGTGGATCAGTCGCCCCTCATTTGACACACTTATAGTATAATACTTTGACCATCCCACCTGGACACATGGAGGCCCACGGTAACTCTCACGGGGCAACATATGCACGAACACACAAGTTATGATATGAACCCTTCCAGGCTTCACTATCATTATCATGTTATGTTCATCGTGCTCTGTATCTTGGTAACTAGTCATAGTATCAATACATAACAGTGTTATTAGTATAATATTGTAACTTTTACCCTACAGTTATTGTTGTAAATCATGGACAGGAAGGATACATAAATTGTAATATCAAGTGTATGGTTCGCTCAAAGCCACCCGAAGTCAGACAACGAGTAATAATAATAAAATAATAATAATAATAAACGGTTTATTTATAGAGTTGCAGCAGGTGGCTGAAAATAAACAGACTTACATTTAATTTAGACATAATGATATAATATGCATTGAATACATTTACAGGGCTGTGCAGTACATAAGTCAGGAGTTGTTTATTATTTTAACAATAGATGGGATGGTGCTGTTCTTATATCTATCGGTGCGGGCTCTTATGGACTGAATTTTGTTGTAGTGGCGGACTGAGTGAGTTGGGTGGGGGGCTGCAGGTGGCAGGAGGTGGCGATGGCGAGGGTGGTGCAGTAGTCCACGGCCAAACCTTTCCAGTGTTTGGTGGTGGAGGTCACTGATGGATGGCATTTCCAGGGTGGAGAGAGCGTTGGTGTAGCCGGAGTATTCTGTGCCGAGCATGATTCTGTGTGTGTGTGTGTGTGTGTGTGTGTGTGTGTGTGTGTGTGTGTTCTGTAACATTAAGCTTCATCCTTAGTAGGTAAGATGTTTCATAAAAAGGTTATTCCCCTTCGTGATTGTGAGCATCGTCCCAGAGCACATTGTTTCCATCAAAACCATGGTTCATCCTTATTTCCCTTCTTCCGTGTAACTATATCCATATGGCAAAGTGCTTGCTTTTCTTTTCTTTATTTACCAAAATAATGTGGATCAGTTACTCGTTATTTAACACATACATGCACTTAGAACATCAAGATTGTTTTGTAGGCATGACTATTGGTTAATTGAAACCACAAAAATATTTTTCACATTTATTATGCATAAACATTGTAAACATATTTGTGTGATTATTGTAGTATATAACATACATTTACTGTATGGACAGATTCCTTAGAGTTATGCATATTAATGCATAGATATTGTAAGCATATTTATGCAAAGTGACGTAAAACCACATAGTAAAATACCTGGACAAATTCCCGAGAGTTAGGAAACGAAGTCTATGTGGCCCCAACGAGGTTACACCAGAGAGCTAACCGCCCCGCCACCCCCTACAAGGCACCGTCGTGGGCGGAGATTTAATTCTTGACCACAGGCTAATACCGTGTTCAACCTCCATCTGCTGCTATAACTTCATGCAATTTGGTGGGCATGGAATCTACCAGATTGCTGCAGATGTTCGGCCTCCTCCTTATTCCCTTCCACACATTATGTGCGTGTCTCCTTACTGCCTCACTCGTTTTCTTCTCAACATCCCATTCAACAACCATATGCGCCCATAGTTTTTCTATTGAATTACAAACGGCTCTTTAGGGGGCCAGTCCAATAGAATAATCTGCAGGTGCGCCTCAAACCAACGCTTGACTGCCTGACTTGTATGTATTGGACTGCGGTCTTGCACCATACATATAGGCTGTGGGTCTGGGATGGCATATGAGTTGGTGGGAGGATAGTTAGCAGTCCTGTTGAACTGGCAGGTAGACAAAACAGAAAACTCACAGCCAAACTGTAAGAAAACCCATGGACAAAGAGACATTACTAAAATATACTAGGTCATTTTAGCGCGTGCACACACATTATATACAGACCTAGTGGTCCTTGCGAGGCTGTTTGGTTATGCTATGCTAACTAGTTTGCTAGGGTGAGGGAAAGTAAGTATATATATATATATATATATATATATATTTAACTCTTCTTAACAAATGCAAGGATGTTGCCCCGTGAGAGTTACCGTGGGCCTCCATGTGCCCAGGTGGGATGGTCAAAGTATTACATTCTATAAGTGTGTCAATTGAGGAGTGACTGATCCACATGTAATTTAAGGTTTTTGAAATATGTAGTTATATTAAACACGATTTTTCATATAGTTAAGGGAATGATGGGAAATAAAGGATATAGATGGAGTGTGGTGGAATCATCGTGGTCTGGCCACAAGTGATGTAAACTGGGTGGTTTGGAAGTGTTTATTTCCATTCATACTTTCATAACTACAACCTATGGTAATTTTTCTTTGTGCTCATATATAATGAAGAAAATGCAGAGAATAAAATGCCATAAACAATATTTATAAATAATATCATCTATACAGCTGTACTATGACTGTGTGTGTTCGTGCGTGTGTTGCCCCGTCCAGAAAGGACACTGTAATAACCTCCAGCACCGACCCAGGTGGGCTAGAGAATATGGTTTCCGAGTGTATATATATATATATATATATATATATGCTGATAACTGTAGGTTATGAATCTAAGCTACTGTGCCGAGTAGCATCTATGTATATAATTACGTGGCAACACTGCACGTGTTATGTGGCAACATTGCCCCGAGGCTGCCATATGGCAAAGCAGTCTCAGTCTGACTTCGTGAGCCGTGCATGGCAGACGCTAGTCACCGCTTGTATTTCTCCTATCCGAATAAATGGACTTCAGTGTTACCCGGTGTTTCCCTACCCATCACTGCCTTCTTCAGGGAACACTTGGAACCTTCATGGCGCAGTGACTAGGATCTGTGGACTTACAGTGAACAATGGACAGTTAGCCGGCGATGTGCGACTGCCGGCGATGTGATGTGCTCATCGACTCTTCATGTGTTGTGTGTGTTGTGTTGTGTTTCGCCGCGATGTGCAGTGTTGGGCCGTCACAGTGCTTTTTAGTGATGGTGGCAGTGTTAGTGTCAGTGTATTAGTGTGTCTAGAGCTGAGAGTTGAGCATTGGCCTGTTTTTTTTTTGTGGTATCCACGGAGCACGCAGGCGTACACCCTTCTCGTGTGACATCCGGGGAGGCACTAACGTTCTCACCCCCACGGCGGTTCTAGCCACCGGCAGTAAGGCCACCACGGAGTGCATCTGCTGTCTCAGACACACACACACGCACGCACGCACTCACTCACGGACAGAACAGTGGACTCTATGCGTTATTTCTGCGCTATTTATGTCATATATATGTGGTTCGAGCTGTTGAGGCGCCACTTTATATACTAAACAGTGCAGTCCACGCACACACTAATATGGGCGGTAAGAAGGGACAACGTCAAGATGGGAGACACGACTCCCCACCACCTTCCCCTCCACCGGGCGCAGACTCTCATCCTCCACCTCCAGTGACGGACATTGCCACAATTCTGAGGTGGATGGACGACCGGGACGAGCGACGTAGAGAGATGGAATTTCAGAGGGAGGAGATACGAAGAGAGGAGGAAAAGGCGCACTTTGATGCAATATTGGCGACCCTGGCGCTAACCCACCCTCCCTCACTCGCGCAGCAAGGCGCCAGTACCCTCCCTCCTCCACCACACCAGCGTCCTCCAGGCACTCTTGCTACTCCAACAGCTCCCAAGGCATCTGTTCAACCCCCACCCGCCCTCTCACCAGACGTCACGTTTCAGCTTTTTCGTGAGTGGAGGCGGCGTTGGACAGATTACTCCACGTTGGTGGACCTTGACAGCATGCCTCCAAACAAACAGCTCATCCAACTGCGGATGTGTTTGTCGCTGGAGACCCAGAGAGTTTTGGAGCACATGTTGCAAGTGCCTCCCGATTCTACATCTTCAGTGCGTCGCCGCGCCTTCACCAGCTGCAAGCAGGCGGAGAAGGAATACTTTGAAGAGTTTGTCAGAGGAGATCGACGTCTGCAAGGCGCACAGCCGGGAATGTGAGGAAGCCTGGATCAAGCACGGGATCTTGACAGGTGTCAGGCACGAAGAGTTGGTGCAGCGACTCATCCCCCTGGACGCTTCCTCCACACTCCAGGTGGTAGTGACTGAATGTCGGTCGTACGAGGCCACCAAGTCCGCCACCTCTGCCTTACGGGCCCCACCTGCTGTGAGAGCTATCTCACAATACAAGAAGTACAAGAAGGCGGCCAACAACATGAAGGCTGCCGCACATTCTTCCACGCCCCCGCCTAGTGCTTCCTATGGCAGCTGTGGAAAGCAGCATGGCCCCAAGACATGCCCGGCCACCGACGCACTGTGTCGTGGATGTGACCGTAAGGGCCACTGGTCTAACACAGACAGGTGCCCTGCACGAGGCCGCAAGTGTCAGGCCTGCGGTCGTTATGGACACTACGACAAGTGCTGCCGCCAACCCAAGCCCAAAAGCCCGAGACGAGGAGGAAGGCAGCGCACTTCCCTCGGGGTGGTTCGCACGCATCCCCCTTCAGATGGCCTACACAGCCCCAAGCAGCAGCTGAGTCACATCAGGAGGGTGGAATCGACCACACGCCCCAGGGCTACCCCTTCCCCTACCATCCGCGTCGCCGTCACACACGGTGATGTGTCGGGTCACATCGAGGTGATACCGGACACCGGCGCTGATACTATGGTGATAGGCCTGAAGCACCTCCAGAAACTGGGCCTCACCAAACGCGACCTGGGACCACCGCCGCAGCTGCAGTACTACAATGCTGACGGTTCCCAGATGCCAGATGCTGTGGGCTCCTTTCAAGCGGAGATCACTTATGGCGACAGTTCGTGTCATGGATGGATCGACGTGCAGCCTACTCTCACTACACCCTTTTTGTCGTGGGAGCACTGCAAGGAGTTAGGCGTGGTGCCCAGAGACTTTCCTGAGCAGATCCCAGCTGCTCGGTACACCGCCAGCAGGGTGCGTGAATCACCGAGCGACGCGCCTTGCGCTGCCGCACAGAGCGGCCCAGAACCTGCGTCCACTCCCGCCCCGCCTCCACCCAAGTCACGGCTGCTTCCTCTTCACAGCGAGACGTCTCCTTCAGCCACAAGGGCCTACTTCCTGAAGGAGTACTCGGATGTGCTGGTGACGACGGAGGCCCTACGGACCGCGCCACTGAAGGCTATGGCGGGTCCACCTATGAGGATACACCTGCGGGAAGATGCACAGCCGTTTGCCATACACACTCCCCGGTTGATCCCTCTCGCCTTCAGGGATTCAGTCAAGAAGGAACTGGATTCCATGGTGGCCCAGGGTGTCATCGTACCCATTGGTGACGACCTGTCCCCTTGGTGCCACCCTCTAGTCGCTGTGGCTAAGACTAACGGCGGTGTGCGAATTACTACCGACTTGTCCAAGCTTAACAGCCAGGTGTCCCGTCCCGCCCACCCTTCACCCACACCTTTTGCAGCTATACGGAGTGTGGATCCGAAGGTACGGAACTTCTCGACGATGGACGCCCTCTGTGGTTACTGGCAGATCCCACTGAAGAAGGAGGATCAGCCACTGACCACTTTCATCACGCCTTACGGACGCTTCCGCTACTGCCGTGGCCCTATGGGATTCGCTGCTACGGGGGACGCCTTCTGTCTCCGTGGTGACATGGCACTTCAAGGCGTGACCAACTGCGTGAAGGTAGTGGATGACGTCCTCCTCTACGATGAGGACTACCTGACGCATCTTCGCCGCATCGACGAGGTACTGACCAGGTGTAGGACGCACGGCATCACTCTGAATGCCGAGAAGTTCGTCTTGGCCGCACCTGCAGTGTCTTTCTGCGGCTACCGACTCTCAAGGGATGGCATTGCTGCGGACCCGGAGAAAGTTCGCGCCATAGCGGACTTTGCAAAACCTGCCAACCTTATGGATCTCAGGTCTTTCATGGGCCTGGTGAACCAGCTGGCAGAATTTTCTCCTGACGTCTCCGCCGCTGCCGGGCCTCTCCGCCCCCTGATGAGCCCCAAGAGGACTTTCACGTGGACCCCTGGCCACGACCTCGCCTTTCATAAGGTGAAGGAGGCCCTGTCAAGTCCACCTATCCTAACTACTTTCGACCCAGCGCTCCCCACCGTCCTCCAGACAGACGCCTCGCGCCTGTACGGGGTTGGTTACGCCCTTCTCCAGGATCACGGTGGAGGAAAGCACCGGCTCGTACAGTGTGGCTCTCGCTTCCTCACCGATGCTGAGTCTTGCTACGCTACCATCGAGCTGGAGCTGCTGGCAGTGGTATGGGCCTTATCGAAGTGCAAATTTTACTTGATTGGCCTACAGCACTTCGACCTCATCACAGACCACAGGCCCTTGGTCCCCATTCTTAATCACTATTCGCTGGACGCCATCGAGAATCCCCGCCTCCAGCGCCTGAAGGAGAAGATTTTGGCCTTCGTCTTCACCGCGGCTTGGCGCGCAGGAAAGGAGTTGTGCATCCCGGATGCCCTCTCCCGCTCCCCAGTCAGCCGCCCTACACCTGAAGACGAGATGCTCAGCACCGAGGCCGGTTTCTCCGTCAGCAACATCGTCACTTTGCAGGCCGTACAGTCCCTCGCCAGCACCCAGGCCTCAGTGTCGCCACCCGACAGCGATCTGTCCCTTGAGGAACTACGGACCGCGGCACGCGACGACCCCTCCTACACTCAGCTCTTGGAGAGTGTGAGGACTGGGTTCCCTCGCGACCGTTTTGACCGCCACAACGCCCTACGCCCGTATTGGAAGATACGTGAGGACCTCTACGCAGATGGGGACCTCGTCCTGTACGGTGCCCGTGTGGTTGTCCCTGCAGCTCTCCGTCGTCGCGTTCTGGCCTGCTTACACGACAGCCATCGTGGAGCAGAGGCCACCAAGCGCCGCGCAAGACAGGCTGTGTACTGGCCCGGCATTGACGCGGATATCGTCAATACGGTCCGTGCCTGTGAGCCGTACCAGATCATGCAGCCCAGTCAACAGCAGGAGCCCCTCTTGTGCGACGACGAACCCACCAGGCCCTTCGAGTCCGTGTCGGCTGATTTCTTCAGCACAGATGGGAAACATTTCCTAGTTGTGGCCGACCGACTCTCTGGCTGGCCTGTGGTGGTAATCTGTGGCTCGGACACGACGTCGCGGCCACCATTCGTCACTTCCGGCACCTCTTTCGTGACCTGGGCGTCCCCGTACGTCTGCGGACGGACGGTGGGCCACAGTTCACCAGCCGGGACTTCACAGGATTCCTGGAGCGTTGGGGAGTCCGCCACATCGTGTCAACACCCCACTACCCACAGTCAAACGGCCATGCTGAGGCTGCGGTCAAGACAGTCAAGCACCTCATCCTCAAGGTGGCCCCTTCAGGCAACATAGACTGTGAGGCGTTTGACAAAGGACTCCTGGAGTTACGTAATACTCCCACCCACACAGGACGCTCCCCTGCCCAGATCCTGTATGGTCACCCTCTCCGCTCTTGCGTTCCTGCACACGCCAAGGCCTTTGCGAAGGAGTGGCAGACCAGAGCCGAGAGCTGCGACCGCCGCGCCGCTTCACGTGCCCAGGACGCCAAGGCTCGGTATGACGACCGTGCCCGCCCTCTTCAGCCACTGGAGATTGGTCCCCTTGTCCACGTCCAGGACCCGACGACGACACGTTGGGACAAGGTGGGCATAGTGATGGGCGTCGGCCTGTCGCGGGACTACAAGGTCAGGATGCCGAGCGGCCGTGTCTGGTGGAGGAACCGCCGCTTCCTCCGGCCAGTCCCACCCCCTGCTGCTGGCCCCCTGACCGAGGACGAGTCTCCTACACCTCACGAGGATCCGCCCCACAGTGCACCTCGACGCTCGGAGCGACTTAGGACTAAGAAGTCCGCTCAAGACAAAGACTATGAGCGTGAGGGGGGAGGGAGATGTAGGTTATGTATCTAAGCTACTGTGCCGAGTAGCAACCTTGTATATAAGCTACTGTGCCGAGTAGCATCTATGTATATAATTACGTGGCAACACTGCACGTGTTATGTGGCAACATTGCCCCGAGGCTGCCATATGGCAAGGGAGTCTCAGTCTGACTTCTTGAGCCGTGCATGGCACACGCTAGTCACAGCTTGTATTTCTCCTATCCGAATAAATGGACTTCAGTGTTACCCGGTGTTTCCCTACCCATCACTGCCTTCTTCAGGGAACACTTGGAACCTTCAATAACCACAAGGAAAGAAGAAAACACGAAGTTCCCAAGCGCTTTCGTGTAATTCACATCTTCAGGGGTGAGTACAGTCTGTACGCACCCCTGAAGATGTGAATTACACGAAAGCGCTTGGGAACTTCATGTTTTCTTCTTTCCTTGTGGTTATCAGCATATACCTAGATCACGCGCACCTACAGTGATTTACTTGCATATATATATATATATATATATATATATATATATATATATATATATATATATATATATATATCCTAAAGTACAAATGAACCATAATACAGAGTAACAAACTCTACACAATATTAAAAGCTTTCTAAAAACAAATAAATAAACTAATTAATCAAAATCAAGAAATGAAATCATCTCCTTGACATATGTACCCGGTATGTATGTATCATCATCCAGTAGTACATACAAGTCATGCATATGATACTATCTCACTCATACTTCATGCAGTCTTTTAACCCACACATCCATCAAGCAGTCCATTCATTATCACTGGCTATACATAAATATCCTTAAAATAAAATGTGTGCTGTGCGACCCAAATCATTTGATTAACCACTTGATGGCAAGAAGAGTAAAAGCAAGAAGGAGAAAGACAAAGAACACCTTGAAAAGCCGCGGGTCCACGAAAACATCGTGTATATGCGATCCATGTCAATGCTGAACTGTTTGGTACGACAAGAGGAATAGAAAGAGAAAGACAAGTAACACCTTGCAAAGTCACGACACAAGCAAATAACATTATATCTAACCATATGATGTTGACGGCCAGCAAAACAAAGAAACCACCCAACGCAAGTTAACCACAGGCAGCTTGATTCTCTTGGAAGAGATTTTAGCTCATTAGAAATCGCGTACTTTAGCGAAGCAGTTAATCTAACAAATAAGGCCAGTCTGGTAGCTGGAGAAAGCACCTCACCTCTCTGTGTGAGAGTTAACTTGACATCTCTGTGTGAGATGTTAGTTTTAAATATTCTGGAATCTTGTAAGGATTTAGGCAAGATATGCCTTGTTAAATATTCAGGTGAATTACCCTGATATCTGGTAGGGATTCAGGTGAAACCCAGGTACACTGAAATTACCTGAAATGTTAATACTGTACCCGGCCCAGTGTCAGTGATTACGTCAAACCACGGCGCTATTCCTCTGCCGAGATGTGATTGATACTCAATACATTTTAGTGATTAGCGTTGTGAACATATACGTGTGGATACCACCACGACATATTGATGTGAAGGATATAACAGTGTAATCCTAAATTCGTTAAAAACACCCCCCATTAATAATTCCTCCACTTTGTATAGAGCCGGATAATTGATTGTAGTTGTAAACAGTGAAGTCTTCCATCAATTTTATTGCAAATTATTATTCTAACTGACATAGCACAACTATGATATGTCATACAATGATGATATGAAACAACGTTAATATGATATATAAATGCTTGACATAATACATAACGTTAACAAAACACACTGCTGGCATGACAGACGACGATGACATGCAACACAAAGTTATCATGACAAAGTTGTCATAATATTGACACATGATATGTGGCCCTCGCTGCTGTAACACATGACCTGTCACACTTTAATCGTATACATGTAGTGTTGGAACACTTTATATTCTTTTCACCATTTCAGTGCTCTCGAACTGAAGTTTCCCTCGTCAACTAGTCGCTGATATGAGTTATAACTCCAGATGTGACTACTCACCTAGAGCGAGGCTGATGGCGTAGCCGAAGGGGGCCTGGCACCAGAGGAGTCCTTTGCTGTACACCGCTTCTGCCGACCCGTTGATATAACCTCCACCGACCCACGTGGCTGTAGAACAAGAGAATGACTATTATGTGAAACAAGCACGAGGCTCTTAATAATTTATAATTCCTGTGTTTGCCAGGCCCATGACTACTCTTGTGTCAAGCTGAATTGATGCAATATTATCAGTTAGCTGGGAATGTGTAGCTTTTCAGAAAATCTACATACTTTCACTGCAGACCAGTGTAAGTGATAGGGTTATAATAATGAAGGATTTAAATTATAGGATGATTAAAGAAAATGGATTGTAGGGAAATATGGAGTGCCAGGAAATAATGAAAATGAATACAAGCTGATATCATCGTAGGGTGAACAGTACATGGTTCAAAAAATAAAATAAAATAAATCTACATGGTGGCAGGACAAAGGTGAAGTATTCATTGTAGACGGAAGTTAAAATAAATAATTATATCGATACTGATGTTGATGTACTACGAGAAGCTACACAAGGAAAGTCTGCCCAATATTTGGAAGTAGTGAGGATGATAGCAAATTGAAGGTTCAAGACGAAAGAGAATAAGAAAAGTCAAGTTAGTGTTCAGGAGTTGATGAGCTGAGGAAATAAAAACACTCTTTAAATTAAAGAAACGTCTAAGTAAGAAGTAGAACACCGAGACAAGTTGGCCACATATACATAACTGAAACAAGGTGGCCACATGTATATAGCTGAGATAAGGTGGCCATATGTACTGAATATAATTGAGACAAGGTGGCCATATGTATATAAGAGACAAGGTGGTCACATGAATATAATTGAGACAAGGTGGTCACATGAATATAATTGAGACAAGGTGGCCACATGTATATAACTGAGATAAGGTGGCCACATGTACTGTATATAACTGAGACAAGGTGGCCACATGTACTGTATATAACTGAGACAAGGTGGCCACATGTATATAGTTGAGACAAGGTGGCCACATGAATATACCTGAGACAAGGTGGACACATGTACATAACTGAGATAAGGTGGCCACATACTGTATATAAAACTGAGACAAGGTGGCCCCATGAATATAACTGAGACAAGGTGGCCACATGGATATAACTGAGGCACGGTGGTCACACGGAACTCACATGTCTCTCCCGGACCGCTGCGTCCTTAATCTGTCAATATCCCCCTCTTCGCCCCATCTACCGTAACTATAAGAAGAGTTTCCTGAAAGCTCATAGTCTCTAAAACAAATTCAAGTTTTTGAAAGATGAAATGCATCTGTTAGATTTGAATATTGAACATGACATATTTCTCAAATTGATATGCGTTATGCTTTACTGGCAATGTTTTTAAGGCAAATGGAAAGTTTTATAAACAAATATTTGGCATGAGAATGGGTAATTGTGTTTCTGCTCCTTTAGTCTGTATTTATATGGATTTTTATAAAGCTTTTATTCCACTATGTTACAGATATGTAGATGATGTTTTTTGTTTATGGCCTAGAAACAGTGACCCCACTGGAATATTTGGACAACTTATTCATCATGTCCCTAGTAATACCTTCAAAATTGAAAGAAAAATAAATGGATCCCTTCCATTTTTTGATATGCTTATCATGAGAGATGGTCAGAACTATACATTTAAGGCGTATAGAAAGCCTACAAAGGTAGACAGTTTCATACATTTTTTATCGAGTCACCATGAGTCTACCAAAATGTATTTTTTTCGAAAATGTTTTTGAGATGTTTGCGAGTTTGTAACCCTGAATTTATTGAAGAACAACTGCAACATATTCAGTTTATTGCGCAAAATTTTTTTTACCCTTCATTGTTTATTGATCGTTGTCTTAAAAGGATTAAAACATCCCTTTATTGTAATCATACTAGACAAATTGCTAAATTTAAGGATATTTTGACTCTACCTTATCGAAAGAAATTTGTCCCATTAGTTCAATCCCTTAAATTACTAAACATTAATGTTGTTTTCAGTATGACTCAACTATTACTAATATATTAATTAAGAACAGTCCAACCTTGAATGTAAATGGAAGTGTTTACTGTATTCCATGTAGCAATGGTAATGGAAATTACGTAGGTCAGACTGGGAAAGCTTAGAATAAAACAGCGCAAGTTTAATAGAAGAACAGCATCTGAAAGCAGTACACTTTTCGTTCATATTAGGAACAATAATCATCTCATGGATTGAGAAAACAGTATAGAAGTGTTTAAATCAACATGTGTCACAGAAAGACTTCTTGTTGCAGCAAGTTTGATTAGGGAAATGAATTCTCAAAACCTTAATGATGGTTAGTACAGAACTGATAATATGTTGCATAAATTTATTTGTCAGTGGCCCAAGGTTAAAAATGCTTTGAAAGCATTTGAGGTGGATGTAGGGTAGATGATTAGTGGGTCTCATATTTTTGACCTGATTGTTAGGTCGCCCATTTTTATAAGCTCTTCTTTCGTTTGTGGTAGAGGTGGAGGTGAATTAGTGGATCCCATGTTATTGACCTGACCTGATGTTATGTTGGGTCACCCATTGTATTAAGCCTCTTTCAGTCCCTGTAAATTCAGTTGCCTCTGAAGACGAAAGACGAAAGCTAAGGTGCTCCTGTGTTTCCCTTTTCCTGTGTGGTTTATCGATATATATATATATATATATATATATATATATATATATATATATATATATATATATATATATATATATATATATATATATATATATATATATATATATATATATATACAGTCAACACCTCAACCCGGTCACTGTCATGGGCTCGTGGGCCGTGGGTTCGAATCCTGGCGGGTTGAGGTGTTGATTGTATGTAGAAATCCGCGTGTTTATTGGGCTAATGAAATATATATATATGCTGATAACCACAAGGAAAGAAGAAAACACGAAGTTCCCAAACGCTTTCGTGTAATTCACATCTTCAGTACCCACCCCTGAAGATATATATATATATATATATATATATATATATATATATATATATATATATATATATATATATATATTTCATTTAATCCATATAGCACGCGGACATAATCAACGACCTCACCAGCCAGGACTCGAACCCTCGACCTTATGCATGTGTCCAGATATTGCTACCACCTTACCACAAGGACACTAAAAACAATCCCCGACTTTGTTATATGTTATATGTTGAAGTCCGCAGGTATTGCTATAATTCTGTCGGATGCACTTAAGGCATGTTCATTGGTGTGAGTAATATTTTTTAATGTTTCATACGCCACTAAGTGATGTAGGATGTATGAAGGAATTGTTTCAGATGAGTTCCTCGTTCTGGTGTTTGTTCTGGTGTATGTAGTACTGCTACATTATTGTTCTTTTTGGGTGCAATTGATATCTTTTAATAATTTTGTTGATACCATGTATAATTTTTGTTTCCCATTGTAGCGTTGTAAGCCACGCAAGAAGTACTCTAGTGCTTGTGTACAATTATTGATTCCGTCTATAGTGTTGGAAGGAATAGAAGTGCGTATTTTACCAGTGCGTCTCATTAACCCCAATCACAGGTACTAGTTATTCCACGGTCACAGAAAATACTTTTATTAATAGTGTTTGTGCTGGTTCGGTGTTCTCTGAGGGGCGCTTCCACTGCATTACCATCCACTATAACTCAAAAAACCCAATAGGTAGAATTCCGACCAGTGAGGTAATGTTTTGCAGGTAGGCTCTAAATTCCTCATGGTGATCAGGGATGCTCTCTGCAAAATTTTTGTCAACATTAATAAAATATTCATTGAAGTGGTTGGCAATGAGGGAAGGTTTCGTTACAAGTGAATCATTAATCATAAAAGCTGAGTGGGGGGCCGAAGGCTGAGTGTTCATGTTCTGAATAGAATTTATGACATTCCAGGTTTTCTTATTGTCGCCTGGTGCTGACTGGAGGATATTTGTATAATAGTTACGTCTGGTATTTCTAACTGCTTGAGTTACTCTATTTCTGATACTTCGGTAAGCATCACCGAAAGTTATGGGTCTTTTTGCAAATTACCTTTGGAGTTTGTGTCTTTCTTTTATCATTATCTTAATTTCGCTTGTGATATAGGGTTTGGAAATGGATACAGTTTTCACTGACTTAGTCTTGAGCGGGAAGCATTTATCAAAGCAAGCATTGAAGATGCAAGAGAAGTTGCAGCTGTTCACGTTAGGGTTGTCGGAAGCATAGACAAGATCCCAGTTAGCATTCATTAGGTTGCTTTTAAAAAAGGAGCATGTTGTCGGTGCAGTAGTCCCTGTATTGTATTGAGACTCTACTAGGCCTTTCAGGTCTTGTGGCTGTTTTATACATGGCAAAAACTGGGAAGTGATCTGAGATATTGCTATAAATAATTCCACTTGCAAGATTGTTAGGGGTGTTGTTAGTCCAGATATGATCTATCACAATGGCAGAGGTGGCAGTTACTCTAGTGCACTGGTTCCCAAACTGGGGGCCATGGCCCCCCCCAGCAAAATTTAGGGGGCCATAAGCTGAGGCTATGTACACATAAAAATCCCAAGCCCCACCACACTAGCACAGCCAGTCAGCAGCTGAGCCAGCCAGAGATATGGATTGGGAGAGGGGGGCCATGGATAAGGATCATATATGAAAAGTGGGTAATGATCAGAAAAAGTTTGGGAACCACTGCTCTAGTGGGATTGGTTATAGTGTTGAAGAAGAGTTTAGAATGACAGGTACCGCAGCAAGAAGGTCTAATACTGAGGTGTAGGTTTCTGATTTTAATATATCAAGGCTGAAATCTCCTGTAATGTAGCAATGTTGCCTCTCTGAACTTATGATAGTGATAAGCTCCATAAATTTATCAAGAAAATTCCTTACATTAGTGTGGGGTCTTCTGTAGATTACTCCTACTAGGATATTTCATGTGTCGTTACGTAATTCAATGAAAACACTCTCCATGTACTCCTCCTGAACCTTTAAATCATCTCTTACAGAAGTGTTATACTTGGTATCAACATATAGGGCGACACCACCACTGTGTCATGACGTGTTGACGCAGTGTCTATTATAATTAGGAATGTTATACAAATGGTCAATATCGTTAGTGAGTTTGGTCTCACAGAACCCAAGTACATCAAATTTGTGGGCAATAGAAGATAAACACTGATCTAAAAAGGTATCTAGATGAAGGGGAATACTGCTGATGTTATGGCTAATCAAGAAGAAGGAATGAGGTAGTAGGAGACTAGAACTAAACTCGGGGGAATCAGGAAAGTAATAGTTACAGTTTGGGTTGGTGTAACCCAGTGAGTTGTGTAGAAAGACATCAGGATCGATATGAGGGAGTATTGTGTCGACACCATGGGAAAGGGGGTGTAACACATACGATCTAGGACATCTAAGGGAATGACACTAGTATCATTATTGTGGGGACATTGATACTGATTAAGGAACAGTAAAAACTCAGGGTCACTGAGGTGTGAAAAAGGAAGATCTAAGAACATTATAATAGTGGGGGGTAACGTACTCACAAGTGCTACAACCAACAGAATTAAGATGACCGGTACTGTTGAGGGTGATTCCCAGATGGAGTGGGAGGTGCGCCTGTCACTCAGTTTTGAGGGTTGCTGGTTTCCACCACAGAGGGTAGACGTGTAGTACTCGAGTTGGCCGGCAGGGGGGGAACTCCTCAGGTGATAGCGACAGTGGCTGGAATAATTTTTAAATTTTACTGCGAGCTAACAGAACTATTGTGTCATTAGCAGAAAGTTTTGTGTATACTTTTAACACAACAGTACCAACTGGATCCGTTATCTGTATAGAAATTAAAAATCTGTAAATATTCGTCCGTGGGCTGTGGTCAGGATTTGGTACGAGAATAGTATTTTTTTTCCGTGTTTCAGTTGTTTTTTTACTCATATCTGACCTTCACTGGAGCTCCATAGTCTCCCCTCAGTCTCCACTGGCGAATCGCCTCTGTATAGTCCTCTTCCCGCCATAAACCTTTTACGAATGAGGGAATATTAAAATATAAATCCATCCTTAATCGTACATACAAGTTTTAATACAAATTGTAGGGAAAATTAGTTTATATCGTTGTGTGGAAAAGAAACAATAGGGAAAACTTTACAGAAAAATAAATAGAAAGAAGAATACTGTTGGGCTAATATGATGCAGGATCACACTAGGGTGGAGGTGAGAAGGGAAACTCACTATGGCGTTATTTATATGTACTGTACTCACCCCTGAAGATGTGAACCACACGAAAGCGCTTGGGAACTTCGTGTTTTCTATTTCCTTGTGGTTATCAGCATATATATATATATATATATATATATATATATATATATATATATATATATATATATATATATATATATATATATAAATATGCTGATAACCACAAGGAAAAAGAAAACACGAAGTTCACAAGCGCTTTCGTGTAATTCACATCTTCAGGGGTGAGTACAGTCTTGAGAGTGAGGTGGTGAGGAGGCATTCCAGCTGGCTCCAAAGAATTAAGGAATTCTGCATGGTGCTGGACTGCTTGGTCCTGGTCGATTACTGTATCAACAGATTTGAATGAGGTCTCACTGCCTGGAAGCTGTCTGAGTAGAGTCATGTTGATTTCAGCCACTATTTCATTCTTTGGTGCCAGAATTGCGCGTTCACGCTGCCAATTGTGATCCTTGTAGTGGTGGATAATGTTTGGGTAGACTATGTTAGTGAGCTCAGTTGAGGACTTTACAACATTTCCACATCCTTGAGGACTGATTATTTGTCCTTCGGAATCAACAGGGAAAGTTCCATTCCCAATCTGTAGTAGAAGGCTTGCAAACCGTCCAGCATCCTGATTTCCTTGCAGATGTACTCTCATGTTTGTGGATAGGGTGAGTGTCTGAACACTTCTCCAAAGGTATGATGCTTTGGGACATGCATTCAGTTCATCAGCTGGAGTGCTTCGAGGAATGACAGGTAGGGTCTGGCGAAAGTCTCCAGCAATGATCATTGTAATGCCACCCATGAGCTGGTCATTTTCTCGTATGTCCGCTGTTCGCTTTCTGTTAACACTAAGACGGGATTCCCTTTCCTGATCTGTTTCCTGTGACCGACTGTCCGCTGTTTGCTCCTGGCGGCTCATCCGTTAGGCCACGGTAGGATGCCACCCTCCGGGAGGCTCCACATTGTCTCACTGTTCAGTCCCCAAAACTTCTTCTTCCATCAATAGTTCATTAATGGTGTATTTAATTTCCACCATGTTTTTCACTACAACGGTACAGCAAAGTATATTTTTTAGCATTAAAATTTTATTATTTTATTGTCTAATCATCACTACATATAACATCATCTATCATCACTACATATAACACCATCCATCATCACTACATATAACACCATCCATCATCACTACATATAACACCACCCATCATCATTACATATAGCACCATCCATCATCACTACATATAACATCATCCATCATCACTACATATAACACCATCCATCATCACTACATATAACACCATCCATCATCACTATATATAACACCACCTATCGTCACTACATATAACATCATCCATCATCACTACATATAACACCATCCATCATCACTACCTATAACACCATCCATCATCACTACTACATATAACACCACCCATCATCACTACATATAACACCATCCATCATCACTACTACATATAACACCACCCATCATCAATACTTATAACAACATCCACCATCACTACATATAACATCATCCATCATCACTACATATAACACCACCCATCATCATCACTACATATAACACCATCCACCATCACTGCAGATGGGTAAAGTAGTTTCCGAGATTCTCGTGTGGACACACACACAAACAAACAAACACAGAGACATACTTCTTTGTTTTATAGAGATAGATAGATATAATAATAATAATAATAATAATAATAATAATAATTAACGGTTTATTGAAAGAGCTTGGCAGCCAGAAGGCTGAAAATATACAGTTACATATTTGGGGAATGGGTTACGAATTACAAATAATATACAAGTAACATAAGTGACACAAATAAGACATATAATAACTAGATGGGGAAAAGCTCAAACTACAGTTCATTTCAACATAGTGACAGTGCAAGGAGTAGTGTTAACTGGGAGTGAATACACTGATTTATTACAAGTTATTGATAATTTTTACAATGGTAGGGACTGGGCTGTTCTTATAGCGATCAGTTCGTGCACGTATGGGCTGGATGCGGTTGTGGTGTCGAACAGCAATTCTCGGACTAGGGATCTCAGGTGGTAGTAGGAGCCGGTGTCGGGGATGGTGTAGAAGCTTCTTACCAAATTTGCAGATGAGGTCGTGGTGATGGTCAGTGAGAGTCGAAAGGGTCAGTGTGTTGAGCGCTTCTTGATATGTGTGTGTGTGTGAGTGAGTGAGTGTGTGTGTGTGTGTGTGTGTGTGTGTGTGTGTGTGTGAGTGTGTGTGTGTGTGTGTGTGTGTGTGTTACCCACTTTCAGTATCTTGGGTCCCACTTGTCCACCACCGCGGACATCGATGAGGGTATTAACCATCGGATCAGATGTGCATCTCAAGCCTTTGGCAGACTACGCAATCGTGTCTTCAACTGTAGGGAGCTAAAATTATCTACAAAGTTGGAACGTATACCAGTCAGTGGGTCCTCCCCAACCTGCTGTATGGCAGTGGGACATTGGTAACATACAGGAAGCACCTCAAGGCACCTGAAAACTTTCTCACCAACGGTAAGGAGGCATATCATATGTCCCAACGGGATGAAGAAAATGCACTAGTTGAGACTGTATGTGAGAAGGACCTAGGTATGTATGTTGACAATGAGCTGAAGTTCTCGGACTATTGCGAGAAGAAGGTAAATCAGGCAAATAAATTATTGGGTCATATAAGAAAGCTGTTCAGTCCGTCGTAACGATCTTCAGGAGTGAAGTGCTTCCCCATCTGGAGTACTGTCACCCCATCTGGTCCCCGAGATATGCTAGGGACTGTCAGTTGGTTGAAAATGTTCAAAGGAGGGCCACCAGACTGCACTTCGGCACCTCAGCTACCCTGAGAGATTGGAGCGCCTGAACTTGCCTAGCTTATACTACAGATGGGCAAGGGGGACCTAGTTGAGGTGTATAAGCATCTCAGGGGGCACTACTCAGTTGAGTGTCCTTACTTGGAGCTGGCGGACGCTTGTCCCCCAAGGGGTCACAGCTCAAGATTGAAGAAGCCGCAAGTCCAGAAAACTGTGAGGGCAAACTTTTTCGGAGTGAGGGTTGTAAACTCTTGGAACAATCTACCAGAGAGTGTTGTGACGGCACCGAGTGTGAGCGCTTTCAAGACAAGACTTGACCAACATTGGAGCGGGTTCAGGTACATTCAGGAGCTGGTGCATGCCCAGTATTTGCCAACAGTGCGTGACAGAGACGTGACCGATCGCCCGGGCGGCTAGCGAGCCGATCTTTTGATGAAGAAGATAAATGAAAAGGAAAAGTAATCAGAGACGTGACCGATCGCCCAAGCGGCTAACAAGCCGATCAGTGGCGAAGAGGATAAAAGTTAAAGTAGTCTACGTGCCATCCTCCGAGTTCGCTGGAAAGACATGAGAATAAATGCCAGTATTCTTGCTGACACCAAATGTAGGAGCATAGAGGTTACCATTATCAATGAACAACTACGTTGGACTGGCCATATTACCAGCATGGACGACAGTAGACTGTCAAAGCAGCTACCTTACAGTTACCTAACCTAACCTAAGAGGTACTAAATCTACGATTACTCCACACAGTAACGCTTGGAGGAGCACCACACGTGCAATATCTGTGGACCGCTTTGCCGGTCCCCAAACGGCCTCTCGAGTCACTTCAGAGCTCAACACCGAAGGTGACATCTTTTATAACTCATATCATTGCATCATAGCTGGATGATCGTCATACTCAATTCCAAGTGATAGCAAAGTAGTAGTAGTAGTTCAATTATGAAATGCATTCATTAACTGACAAAATTACACTGTACTATTTAGTCAGTTATAATCTGATGGTACAGTACTACAGTTCACTGCACTCTGTCATCTTTTCACGACGGCTGTGTTAACGTTTTTGATCAGCGAGCGGGGGATCATACTTGCGGGGACTTACATTTTAATCAATATAGCTTCAACTCGGATTTCCTTTATCAAATAGTACATAAGACATCATTTTAGATCACAATTTCGTTGTCTTCTATCAAGAACATTTTAAGATAACTCGTTTAACATCACGATCATACAAAATTTCGCATGCCGCAAAAACGATCCTCTCCCCAACGTGCAGGTAGTGTTGTAACGACCACGGTCATACATGTCAGTTAGCGCCAAAATCAAATGATTCATATTACGCTCAATAGCCCACAAAACATGTAACTCTGCTTTCGTTTGAGTCCTCCATCTGAGGAGTCCGTTTTCTCTGACTTACTGAAACCAACCTCTCTCTAAAATGAATTTGAATGTGAGAGAGAACACCCTTGTTTTGAGTCAACTTAGATATGTCTGTGTACAGTTGGAACATTCCAGATCCATTGTGAGTGGTGTTGAACGCTTCAACTGTCCTTATTGTTAGTAAAACGTGTCAAGTAAGTGAGTGTGGAGTCTGCCAGGACAAACGATACCCATCGGTTTCGTTCCCTGAGAATGACCATGAGTTTCTGATCGCTACTGAAGTTGTATTATTTTATCGCCCCGACATCAGAGAATCTGATGTTTATAGCTTAGTTAGTGTCAGTTGTCAATTTAAGAAGGTCATTAATTTCCTGAATTATTCTGTCAACCGGTATAATCTCCAAGATCTAACGTCTCCCCCGTGAATAGCTTGTAGTGGATTTCTCCCCTACAAACGCTGTTTGTTGCTGCGTAGCCGACCCCGCGAATTCCCCAGTGCATGCCTCGTGGTCCGGGTCAACCAGCGCCGCCATACATCATGGAGGTCAACTACTAAGCCACGCCTACCCCCCACTATTTAAGACCTGACCTCGTGGGGATCTCTCTCTTTCTACCTACACCAACCAGCCAGCAACACCTCCTCCTCCTCCGCCTGCCTGACGGTCCTCCCTCCCGCCGGCGAGCATGGCGACCCACAAGCTGTCCTCCTCTGAGCATCCTCACCAACCAACTCTCTTCTAGCTACAGCCGCAGAAAGCTACACCACCTCCTCCGCCGCTGCCTGGTGGCTCTCGCTCCCGCCGGCGAGCATGGCGACCCACAAGCTGTCCTCCTCTGAGCACCCTCACCAACCAGCTCTCTCTACATCACGCTTGTAACCACGCTGCCACTTCCCAGCACCAAACTGCATTGTACATCCAATACAACATGTATACAGAGAGCACATTGTGAGTTTCCTTTCTCCATCCCATCCTGAGTGCGAACCCAAACATCCAATACCCCACAAGCTTCTTGTTGACCTCAGGCCTGAGCTCGCAGAATTAATGTTATCAACGTGTATATTCCACCTTTTCCTGGCAAGCTCAACCTCTGATTAGATTATATGAATAGACATAGGTAATTACCCTGATCAGGAACACCGGTGATCCAAAATGGTAGAGAAGGTATGTTGTTGGTAAGATCGACCTTTCTGGTATCAATAAGGAGGCCCAAGCTGCCCCGAAGGTGCACGTATATACCTCTACACGAGGGAGAATCACGCATTCGTGACTCTTCCTCAACGTATCTCCAGGTATGTTCACGTGTGTTCCACGCCGCCTATTAATTCAGTTTAACTTAGTAAATTTTGTGAATATCAGTGTTCATGTTTTAACACAGTAACTTCTGTGCCAATTAAGTCGAGTAACGTAGAGATTTAGATATCGGCTGGACCGTTGCCAGACGTATGTTTTGTATAGTTGAAGTTAATTATTGACGCATTCGTGACTCTTCCTCAACCTATCTCCAGGCCAGTATATTAAGCTGAATACTTATCGGCTGCCGTGGGTCGGTAGCCGAGTTGGACGATGCCGTTAATTCGACAGGATCAAACTGTGAAGTCCGGCAAATCAGGCCGCAGCTCCCTTGGTGTGTGTCGGTCTACAACCGACCCCCCTAACAGCGATCTTCATTTGTTATGGAGACACCCGGGATATACCCTGGGGCACTCCTCACAGTTGCATGGGTCTAAGTATTATTGTATCTTGATTGAGGAATTAACTAACAGAAATATAGAAATCCCAGGTTAAGTAGTGAACCCATAAATGTTGATATTACCAGGAAATATGTTATGTGAGTTGAGTACATGAACTGAAGGAAAAGTATCATGTTCATGCCGATAGAACGTGAGGTTATAAGTTGATTTGGGATAGTGTCAAGTGTGTCATATTATCCACTGGCAGTAACAATGGAGTAATATATTGATTGTTAAATGTTGTAATCAAGAATTGAAGATGTAGTTTGTTACTTGTAAAAGTAAGACCTGAGGGTCCAGTGATATCTTGTCGTGTATAATAATTACTGAATCTCATTTGTCAGAGGAATAATACAACAATTGTCTAATGAAGTAATAAGTATTTGGAGGTATTTAATGAGGTAATAAGTTCTTGAAGTGTTTGATGACTTAATGAGTTAATTGCGGTTCTGTTTTGTCTGAGTGAATCTAAGATGCATCTTATCCACTCACTGTGTTAATAAATATTGAATTAGTAATCTACGAGTATCACCACTCTACTCCTTCTAAACATTGGTTCCCAGAAAATAATACTTACTCACGTGCCTATACATCTACCACACTACCCAAAAACTTTCCATGAGTTATGTTATATAATGAAAAGTCTGGGTGGTGGCAGCTACCCTTTGTAAGTAAAAAAAGTGTTGTACTAAGAATCACATGGTTCCCCAGACTAACCCATGTATAAGAATAGACGTAAAACAGAGTATACTTCAGAAAGGTAAGAACATTGAAACTGAGTAAATATAGTATATATGAAAGAAATGAAAAACTTGGAAAGTACAAGAAGAGAAAGATAAGACATGTATGTACATTGTGGAACTAAAACCACAGCATATAAATTATCAAATAAACACACCACGAAAGTCTAATATAAAACACATTGTTACGAACCCCGCCACCAATTGTCATGATCTACCTACCCAGCACTACGAACCACGCCATCTATTGTCCTGATCTACCTACCCAGCACCACGAGCAACGCCATCTAGGGACGAAACACGAGTATGACTCGTCTTAGTTACCACTCCCGGGTTTCCCTTCTCCATATCCTGGTTGTTGCGTCACCTCCTCAAAGTCTTCTTTGTCAGCTCCAGTTTGATGAGATTTCAGTTCACTCTGGGAAGTGACCACAGGACCACCTATCCTGGAAACCTATGGCACAGTGACTACCTACCGTCTTCTACAATACTCAGCCTTGCTCGTCAGCCATCTCAGCACCGCACTTAAGTATTTGTAATCTTGTATTGCCTCCCCCACGTCCACTTGCTTCAAATTATTGTATGTTGTATAAATATGTATATACTGTTAATGTTTAGGTTAAGTTTGGTTAAGGGTAAATTATAGATAGCTGAATATTTTGTTAAGGAATTTATGGTACTTTATTATACACAACAAAAACTCGCATCCTTTGTCTACCCTTTTATAGTCCGATTGTCTTTGTTTTTTTGTTGTTGTTGCCTGTTGGGATCTGGGTAGACTTTTAACTATATTCTAAATCCCCAACTCGTAACAAATGGCGACCGTGACAGGACACCACCTTAAGTACCATATTCCTTCATCCCTTGTAACTCCTTGTTAATTATTCCTCCCAGTTACTTCTGTTCACAATTGCTTTACGGTGGTTTAAAGTTTCCTTCATATGTGTGTGCATATATTGGTATTATCGTACAGTAAGAGTGACAGACGTAGGATATTAGGTTCCAAGTGTCATAAAGCTTACCTGTTATTACACGTGGCAGTCGTGTAGTAAGTCTTATCGAGTGTAGGGAAGAATCCGGATCTGTTTAATGCCGTACCCTCGCTCCAGAGTAGGCTGTTCCATAGTCACTAGTTTAGGGTGAAGTGATATCTTGGGACGCCCCGCTCTACCAGGACCCCATAATTATAAACCCTCCATTATTGTTCTTCTCATTATCTCATTCGGGGTCAATCATACCAAACTCAAGGGTTGTTAATCCGGATCTTTATATAAATGCCGTAATACGCCCTTCCTTCAAGTATCTAAGGGTTGTTAATCCGGATCTTTATATTAATGCCGTAATACGCCCTTCCTCTTTCAAGTATCTTAGGGTTGTTAATCCGGATCTTTATACTAATGCCGTAATACGCCCTTTCTGTTTACTCAAGGGTTGTTAATCCGGATCTTTATATAAAATGCCGTAATACGCCCTTCCTCTTTCAAGTATCTCAGGGTTGTTAATCCGGATCTTTATATAAAATGCCGTAATACGCCCTTCCTCTTTCAAGTATCTCAGGGTTGTTAATCCGGATCTTTATATTAATGCCGTAATACGCCCTCCCTCTTTCAAGTATATAAGGGTTGTTAATCCGGATCTTAATATTAATCCCGTAATACACCCTTCCTGTTTACTCAGGGTTGTTAATCCGGATCTTTATATAAAATGCCGTAATATGCCCTTCCTCTTTCAAGTATCTCAGGGTTGTTAATCCGGATCTTTATATAAAATGCCGAAATACGCCCTTCCTGTTTCAAGTCTCTTATCCTTATCTAAGGATCTTCTCAGAAGAACAATATTCATAAGTGTAATTTCCCTAGGTATAACTTGGGTAGTTTCCGGGACTTTCTGGTTATCCACTGCCGTGATATTTTCTAGGGTAATCCACTTATCTTATCTTTTGACCATTAATTAATTTATCTAGGTTTTCTTAATGGCCACCTCAGGATTTGTTAAACTTGGTAGTCCTGGAGGAGTGGAAGAGCAAGATACCATTTCACATCTTGAAGCATGTGGAGGAGCGTGGAGAGGTTAATTTAAGACGTGCAGCTGAGCTGGCTGATGCGTACGCCTTGCTGGTGGAGTCACTGTGCCGTAGGGAACGTGGTACTTTCCGACATGTTAGGTCCTCCTCTGATGATAACCTTGGGGACGTGAGTGGTAGGTCGAAAGGTCCCACACCTACCCCCCCTGATGCAACCAAGTTTACTTGTTCTTACTGTAAAAACCCAGGCCATACGATCCAGATTTGTAAACACCCAAAGTGTCGAATTGCTAAAAGTAGTTTCCTGGATCCCAAATCCAAACCAATAGCAACCACCAATGTGGAAAGGCCCCATCAGGATCTCTTCTCTTCATTCACCTATGAGGGAAAAATTTCAATCATAGAGGGGTCTCGTTCTTTCCCTATTCGTATACTACGTGATACGGGCGCAGCACAATCTATCCTCCTGTTTAACGTCATTCCTGATATATCTACCGCATTTACTAATGAGTGTTCTAATTTCAGATCTCTCATCCCATTCTTCCTATCCTTTAGCTAAAGTGCACCTCCAATGTCCCTTGATTACTGGGGAAGTGCAAATAGCCATTAGGAAAGACCCAATGCCTGTGTGCGGCATTCATTTATTATTGGGTAATGACTTGGTAGGAGATCTAGTGGTTCCTAACATAAAGACAGTCGACTCTCCCTTACCTGTCAACTCCACCACTGACCTTAAAGAAACTATTCCTCATCTTTTCCCATCTTGTGCTGTCACCCGGTCACAGAGTGTGCGAAATGGGCCCTCTTCATCTAAAACCACCTCCAATATCTTACTACCCACAGAAGATCTGTACAATAAGACCATTAGTAAGGATGAGCTCATTACAGCCCAACAATCTGATCCATCTTTGTTCAAACAGGTGATGAAAGACCTCAGTGTGGACCATTGTACATCTTCGGCTTACCACCCACCATCCCAAGGTTGCTTGGAACGGTTCCATCAAAACTTTCAAGTCAATGCTAATAAACTATCTCCCCTCAACTATATAGTCCATACTCCTGATCGCAGAAAAGATTCACAACTTGTTCACATTAATCTCATGAAACTTTACCATTCCAGGCAGTCAGAGGAAGACATCCCAGAGGCTATAAGCCTACCTGTATTGCATACGGTTTTGTCAGGGCCGGAGCCGGAGACAGATGACATGGATCTATTGGAGAATTTAGACTTCCCTCTACCTAAAGAAAACCCTGCTAACAGTCACATACTCAACAACTTGGATGAGTATTTTTCTGTTCTGAATCCATCTCAAGCAAAAGATCTCACTAAGTTATTATCAACATTTCCTAAAGTCACGTCAGACCTCCCAGGGTTTTGCAATATACTTAAACATGATATTAAGCTAATCTCAGATGATGTACAATCCATTAGGCAATCAGCATATCGACTAAATCCAAAAAAAAAGAGATTATGAAAAAGGAGGTAGATTTTTTGTTAAAACATAACTTAGCTGAGCCTAGTACCTCCCCCTGGGCTTCACCTTGCCTTCTCATTCCAAAACCCGATAGCACTTTTCGTTTCTGTACCGATTATCGTAAAGTGAACCAGGTGACTGTCTCAGACTCCTACCCTTTACCTTTGATTGAAGATATAATAGACAGCATAGGCTGTGCAAAAATTAAATCTACCGTGGACATGCTGAAAGGATATTATCAAGTGGGACTCACGGATAGGGCAATAATAATCTCAGCATTTATAACTCCATTTGGTCTTTTTCAATATTTGGTTATGGCGTTTGGCTTTTCTAATGCTCCGGCCACATTCCAGAGGGCCATCAACTACCTAATTCAGGACCTAGGTGGGACGTTCGCCTACCTGGATGACTTGGTGGTGGTGTTGGACGGCTGGGACGAACATCTGGTGCGTTTGGAGATACTGTTCGCACGACTGCAAGAGACTGGATTCACCATAAACCTGGCTAAATCTGCTTTTGGCCGGGCCTCAGTGACTTACCTGGGACATATCGTTGGACATGGTATGGTGAGACCCAAAGACGCAAACGTTAAAGCCATCTTATCCTTCCCCATTCCAAGGACGAGGAAGGAACTCATGCGCTTCCTGGGGATGTGCGGCTACTACCGTCGGTTCTGCAGTGACTTCTCCAGCGTGGCCGGACCCCTCACAGACCTTACCAGTTCTGCGGTCCCATACATCTGGAACCAGAGGTGCGACCAGTCTTTCCACCGCCTCAAAGCCTTCCTTGCCTCCAAGCCTGTAGTCCACCCCCCTGACTACACCTTGCCCTTCCATCTGCAAATCGACGCTAGTGGTGTCGGAGTTGGGGCTGTGCTCCTACAACCCGACCCAACCACTGATGTCCTTCACCCTGTGGCATACTACTCCGCCAAGTTGAAAAAACATCAGACCAACTACTCGACCATAGAGAAGGAGGCCCTGGCTCTGGTGTTGGCAATAAAGAAGTTTGAATGTTACCTCCAGTCTTGCCCACAAACAACCCTAGTCTTCACCGACCATAACCCACTCACGTTCATCCAAACCAACAAGACCTCCAACCAGCGAATCCTCCGCTGGGCTCTCCTCACCCAGCCCTATAATCTACAAGTCCGGCACATAAAGTGGGTGGACAACCTGATTGGGGACTCCTTATCCCGAGCTCCAGTGGAAATGCAGCAGCTACTCTCCAGACGCACCAGGTGATCACCTCCTTCGCGCCCGCGCTACGGAGGTCTTTGGAGGGGGGGTGTGTTACGAACCCCGCCACCAATTGTCATGATCTACCTACCCAGCACTACGAACCACGCCATCTATTGTCCTGATCTACCTACCCAGCACCACGAGCAACGCCATCTAGGGACGAAACACGAGTATGACTCGTCTTAGTTACCACTCCCGGGTTTCCCTTCTCCATATCCTGGTTGTTGCGTCACCTCCTCAAAGTCTTCTTTGTCAGCTCCAGTTTGATGAGATTTCAGTTCACTCTGGGAAGTGACCACAGGATCACCTATCCTGGAAACCTACGGCACAGTGACTACCTACCGTCTTCTACAATACTCAGCCTTGCTCGTCAGCCATCTCAGCTCCGCACTTAAGTATTTGTAATCTTGTATTGCCTCCCCCACGTCCACTTGCTTCAAATTATTGTATGTTGTATAAATATGTATATACTGTTAATGTTTAGGTTAAGTTTGGTTAAGGGTAAATTATAGATAGCTGAATATTTTGTTAAGGAATTTATGGTACTTTATTATATACAACAAAAACTCGCATCCTTTGTCTACCCTTTTATAGTCCGATTGTCTTTGTTTTGTTTTTTTTGTTGCCTGTTGGGATCTGGGTAGACTTTTAACTATATTCTAAATCCCCAACTCGTAACAACATACATAACTATGACAAGAATTACTTATAGAAGAATACTAAATAAGAATATAAGGTATATTTATAAATAAAGAATTGAAGAAGGATAACTATATAAACGGGATACTCATTGAAAAGAATGCTACAAAGAACATATAAGTATATGAATAAATAAGAATACTAACAGAAAAGAATATCTGGGTGGTAAAATGAAATGAGAAGAACTCGGCCCGTTACAGTGTAGTGGGACGTGTGTGTGTGGTGAGCTTAATGTTTTTCGTCCAAAACCATGGTAATTTTAGGAGTACCCAGCCTCATTTCCAGAAAATCTGATTCGTGAGTGACTAGTGAGTGACGTAATTAGTACAATATATATCTGTGATCCCCTAAGTAGATAAATTTGTCAATTTATTGGTGAATCTGTGACTACCACGCGAGGTGTAGGCCCACCAAGCTCCCTTCAGTGCCACGGCATGTAATCCGAGCCCTTGTCCACCTCCACCGTCCACCCTCCCCCACCGTCCCACCAAGCCAGCCACCCCAGCTGACCACACAGCTTGACCGACTCTCCACTGCCAGCTACAAAGCTACACTCCCTACACTCCCCTCACTAGCTCCGATATGTCTAAGTTGGCCGCTAGTGTCAAAAATTCGAATTTCACGAAACAACAGCTGACTGATGTGATAATGGAAGTCCAACGGACTCTCACACATGACATCATACAACAAATGCACAAGGAGACCATCGGGAAACTAGAGGAAGCTGACTGGCGTCTCACTGACCAGCTAAGTGATGTTAGAAGAAGCTTAGAATTCTTGCAAGAGGAAATAAGTGACTTAAGAACAAAGTTGTACACCCACTAAAAAATTATTCGGCACCCGTGTCATATTGAATCACGCCGTAAGGGTGCCGAATAATTTTTTAGTGGGTGTGCATGTATGTATCGTGCACGTTTACATGTATGTGTGTGTGTGTGTGTGTGTATGTGTGCACAAGTATCATGTACACCCACTAAAAATTATTCGGCACCCTTACGGCGTGATACAATATGACACGGGTGCCGAATAACTTTTTAGTGGGTGTACGTTCAAGCTAAAGAGAACCGAACACTCAGGACCCAAGTTGAACAGCTGAGCGAGGAGAATTCCAAGCTTAAAACGGAAGTAACGAGAACAGCAGACCGGGTGGGTTATGTGGACGATATAGAGCGGCGAAACAACCTCAGGTTTGACGGAGTCTCAGAAGATCCCCACGAGAACTGGGAGTCATCCCAGCGCAAAATTTCACACATGCTGAATGAACATTTTCAACTTCCTGAAGTCAAGTTTAACAGTGTTTAACGCGTAGGGAAATCCAACCCCTCCCGCCCCCGCGACATCATAACAAAATTCTCCTCCCCCTCTGCCCGTGACCAAGTGTTCTATTCGTGCAGTAAGCTGAAAGGCACCACTATCTTCGTTAGCTAGGACCTAAGCCCAGGTACGATTAAGGCCCGCCTACAGCAAATGGACCAGTTTAAAGGAGCCAGGAAACAAGGGAAATACGTGACGTTCAGTCATAAAACCCTTGTTGTGAGGGACTCTCGGGTAAATGGTCACTCACCCATCCACCCACCCTCTCGCTGAACCAGCTCCCCAGAGCCACTCGAGAACCCCCTCTCTACTGAGGGGGAACCAGTCATTGCCACTGTCCGCGTCCTGGCTATCACTTTTGGGTACAACACGTCCACCCTCTGCAGTGGAAACCAGCGACCCGCAAAACCAAGTGACAGGCGGCACCTCCCACTCAAACTGGGACTCACCCTCAACGGTACCAGTCATCTTAATTCTGTTGGTTAAAGCACTTGTGAGTACGTTACCCCCCCCCCCCCAATATTATATCTTTCTTTGACCTTCCTTTTTCATACCTCATTGACCCTGATTTTTGCTGTTCCTTAATGAGCACCAATATTCCTACATTGATGATGCTAGTGTCGTTCCCTTAGATGTATTGTATCGAACACAGTACTCCTCCATATTGGCCCTGATGCCTTTCTACAAATCACACTGGGTTACATCAACCCCAATTATACCTATTACTTTCCTGACTCTCCCGAGTTTACTTCTAGTCTTCTATCTCATTCCCTCTCCTTAATTAACCAAAACATCAGCAGTATTCCCCTTCACTTAGATACCTTCCTAGACTCAGTGTACTGTATATCTTCTATTGCCCACAAATTTGATGTACTTGGGTTCTGTGAGATCAAACTCACTAACGATATTGAACATTTGTATAATATTCCTAATTATAATAGACACTGCGTCAACACGTCACGACACAAGTATAACACTTCTGTAAGAGAAGATTTAAAGGTTCAGGAGGAATTCATGGAGAGTGTTTTAACTGAATTACGTAACGACACATGAAATAGCCACGTAGAAGTAATCTACAGAAGACCCCACACTAATGTAAGGAACTTTCTTGATATATTTTCGGAGCTTATCTCTATCATAAGTACAGAAAAGAAACTTTGCTACATTACAGGAGATTTCAACCTTGATCTATTAAAATCAGAAACCGACACCTCATTATTCGACCTTCTTGCTACCTGTCATTTTAAGCTCTTATTCAATCCTATAACAAAAACCCACTAAAGTAACTGTCATCTCTACCATTGTGATGATCATATCTGGACTAATAACACTCCTAATAATCTAGCAAGTGGAATTATTATAACAATATCTCAGATCACTTCCCAGTTTTTGCCATGTATAAAACAGCCACAAGATCTGAAAGGTCTAGTAGAGTCCCAACATGCTCCTTTTTTGAAAAAAAAACTTAATGAATGCTAAGTGGGATCTTGTCTATGCCTATGACAACCTTAACGTGAACTGCTGCAACTTCTCTTGCATCTTCAAAGCTTGTTTTGATAAATGCTTCCCCCTCAAACCTAAGTCAGTGAAAACTGTTTCCATTTCCAAACCCTATATCACAAGTGAAATAAAGGCAATGATAAAAGCAAAACACAAACTCCAAAGGAAATTTGCAAAAAGATCCATAACTTTCGGTGATACTTATCGAAGTATCAGAAATAGAGTAACTAAAACACTTAGAAATGCCAGACGTAGCTATTGTACAAATAAGCTCCAGTCAGCATCAGGCAACAGAAGGAAAACCTGGAATATCACAAATTCGATTCAGAACAGGAACACTCAGCCTTCGGCCCCTAATTCAGCTATTATGATAAATGATTCAGTTGTAACAGAACACCCCTTCATTACCAACCACTTCAATGATTATTTTATTTATGTTGGCAAAAATCTTGCAGAAAGCATCCCTGATCACCATTAGGAATTTAGAGCCTACCTGCAAAATAGACAGCAAAAGGAGCTGATCTTATCCTCTGACACAGTAGATGAATTATAATTATTGAGCATCATAAAAATGTCCAAAGATGCAGCAGCAGGCGAAGACAATTCACCAATGAGCATCATTAAGAAAGTAGCCCACTTATTACTCCCTGTTCTCCTACACATTTGTAACTCCTCCTTCGCTAGTGGTGTCTTTCCGGATAAACTGAAAATTACTAAAGTTCACCCAGCATAACAAAAATCTGTTGACAAAGGTCTTTTCCAGAATTACCGCCCCATGTCAGTCCTCCCAGCCTTAAGTAAGATACTAGAGCAGTTAGCATGTAGTAGACTAAATTCCTTCTGCAATGTCAATAACATTCTTACAAACTCTCAGTTTGGATTTAGTGCTAGAAGGTCGACTGAGCGTGCTGTGATATCCTTTACTAATGACATCTTAAACTCCTTTGATGACAGTCAGTTCCCAATCAGTATATTCCTGGACCTCTCGAAAGCCTCTCATACTGTCGACCATACCATAATGTGGCCTGTCCCACAATTGCTTTACTTCATATCTGACTAATAGGAAGCAGTATGTCTGCTATAATAATCATCAATCTGACTCCTCACCAATTTTGTATGGCGTCCGTCAAGGTTTTATTCTCGGACCCGGTACTGTTTTTGTTGTACATAAACGATATAGTCCACGCCAGAACACTCGTAAATTACAACTTATTTGCAACTCAGACTTCCATTCCTTGATGAGAACTATGAACACTGTTGACTTAAGTCAGGACCTGGGTAATACGAAATAAATTGACCTTAAACCGTGAAGAAAAAAAAAAACACTACACGATCTTTCACAGAAGGAAAAAATTTACCCCCAGAATTGGACCCCCTGTACCTTGGTATAATACAGTCTTCAAACGTGAACAAAATACTAAATTCCTTGGGTTATTGTTGATAAGAAACTTTGCTGGAGAAACCACATTCAAGCCATTCACAGCAAAGTCAATAAACAGTGCGGTGTCATATGTCACACTCGACAGCCACTCACTCTTACATAATGAAAGAAATCTATTATAATCTTGTTTACCAACACCTGATACACTGCCACACACTATGGGGGGCATCTGGCTCTTCAAAAACACAATCCCTAGTTACTGCACAAAAGAGAGTTGTCCGGACAATGACCTACTATAAAAAAAAAATGATCACACAAACAAACAATTTGCTAAATTGAAAATGTTAAAATTCGAGGATATTAACACCTACTTCTGTGCCCTATTTTTTCACAAATTTGTCAATCACTTGCTTGACAATAATTATTTCCAGTTCCGGAATAATCAGAGATACAATTTAAGGCACCCAGAGCTACTAAGACAAATCCCCATGCACTTCCCTCAGTCCCAGACCTCCATAAAATGTCATGGTGTGAAGGTGTGGAACAACCTAACCCCACCCATCGAGCAAAGACTACGCTGCTTTCCTTTAAATCATCTCTTAAAAAATATCTATTGTCTAAGTATTAATATTTCTTGTAATACCTACCTTATATACCTGTTTTTATTGCACCACCAAAACCGTATTATCAGAAATTATCATGTAAATAGATAAAAATTACCATTGCAATAAATATGTTTGCCAACTAGATATAATCCTGACAGCTCTGTCCTCTTGTTCCACCTTAATACAACCCATGTTGTACTCCCTTATCATATTATGTTTTTCAGTTCCACTGTAAGTTATGTATATACTTATAATATAAATGTAAAAAATACAAATAAAATAAAATAAAACAAATAAAATAAATAAATATTGAAGAAATAACCGTGGTAACATTCTGATATGTTCTTATTACCACCATGCTATGTACTTTACCAATTGATACTAAATGTTACATAATACTGTACTTCCTTGTGATAAATGTACAGTATATATCAGGTGCCTACAAGAGAACTCAGCCATGTTAATATTATGATTTTTAATCGAATCTGTATCTGTGCTCTTCTGGCTAAATAAACTGTTTCAATATCAATATAAATATCAATGGAAACTACCTAAAATAAATTACAGTAAACAAACAATAACGTAGTTTTGTGCCTGGGCGCTACATTATGTTTTCAAGATACGTAAAACATGAAAAATTAAATGTTTAATTTTTTTTTTTTTTTTATTCACATTTCTTAACTAAAGTATTCCCCCCCCCCCCAAAAAAAAAGCTTACGCCTTTGAATCTAACTCCATGAATATTTCACATTACTATCCATGGTTGTTTTTTGTTGTTTTAGACGCCACATTAATCTCCCGTGTAATAGTAAGGCTTCAGTGTTAACCAAGTGCAAGTTGAGCAATAACATACCTTAGATCAATGAAACACACGTGAAACCTTTCCCCTCATTTATATATTCCGATAAGCAATTAATTGTAATTACCATCACAAAGTTACCCGTTGATTTTATCAATGTTTATGGGCTAGTCACACTTACCCCCAACATACGATCAAAGGATTTCATACTGGATAATGCTAATGAAAAAACAACCTCAACATCAACACATCATCATCATCATCATTATTTGTTTATTTTATTATTTTTAATTTTATTGTTATCATCATTATTATTATTAGTTAAAGGTATGTCGAAAATATACATCAGCCAATGGCTAAAAATATATAATGGACAGAAATGACATATTACAAAGGTTTTCATTACAAAAAGGGTAAAGAAACATAGATATTTAAAAATTACTAATAAATTTTACAGTGGTTGGGAAGGAGTTGGTTTTGTAGCTAGGTGCATTGTGTTATTAACAGCAAACACGTGGACGAGGTGCGAGGTGGCAGGTGACATTAGCGTGTAGGTGTGAGGGAGAGTGGGGAACGGGAAAGATGAAGAAAAAGTTAGAAAGGGAGACAGAGGAAAGAAACGTGAGAATGCGAGAGAAAAGAAAAGGAAGTGAAAAGGGAAAGACAGGAAGGAGAAATGACAAAGGAAAAGAGAGGAAAAGAAAGTGGGAATGAGAGGGAGAAGAAAAGGAAGTGGGAAAGGGGGAGACAGATGGGGGTGAAAGGGCAACAGTAAGTCGGTGAGTAAGTATGGGGTTACAAAATGTGAATTGAGTGAAAAGTTTGATGAGAGCGTTGGGGAGTTGGAGGGAGTGAGGTAAAAGCGTGCCAGTGTGAGTATGATGGAAACGGATGAAAAGATGAGAAAGTAAGAGTAATGACTCGTGAGAAAGAGGTTGAGGATGTCAAATGGCGAGAGTAAGTGAATGGGAAATAAAATAAGAAAAGAGAGAAAACGGGTAAGAAATGCACATGGTCACAGGGTGGCAAAGCGAAGTGGTAAACGGGTGTGAGAATGGTGGGCGGACATTTCGTCACCGGACAATTCGTTATTGAATAGCGGGTTATAGTTATTAAATTTCAATAATGATGGAGGCAATGAAGCCTTGGTCAGGTTAGGCTAGGTTTATAGTGAACCAGTGACAAGGGGATTTGTGCGAGTAAGGGAAATCTTTTACAGATTACATTCAGGTTGCCAAATGATCTCAAACACTCTCTTGCACTTAGCCAACGCTGTTTTCAACCATTCAGCTCGAAGGTAATTGTCATTTATGAATAACGAACTAGAACATGATTTCTTTTTATTTAGTTTTTCACTTACGTCATCATCACAGTGAGATCAACTTTGTGGATGGCAATGTTTGTTTTATGTTGTTTATTGAATATTCTTTTTAAATATAGTATAATATCCCAAAATTATACTGAAAGTCATCTCACTATGGGTTCTACTGGAATAAAGGCAGCTTTGTATACCACCTACACAAAGAATGTCACTTTTCCACTTACCTGTCATGGTGAGCATGCCGACGAACATACCAATGTCCCTGCCAGCAAGCATAACTTCTTCTGTCCCTGAGGCATCTCTTCTGCGCCAGGCTGACCAAAGGCCAATCCCAAGAATCACCAAGTAGAACAGTATGATCGCCACCAGGCCTGGTACATTCAGACCACGCTCAATTATCCTGCCAAAAGAGTTTTCATATTACTGCACAGTTGGATTTATTACATCCTTTATTTAAAGTCGGCAAAACAAAAATAAACTAGCAACATCCTTCTAACGAATCATCTCATTTGGGTAAACAATGGAGAGCTTAAAACAATTGGCAACACCGACACTTTCTTCTACATTAAACCAAGGTAAAATTATACAAAAATAAATATATCATACTCAGTTTTACAGAGGTTAAAGAAGAACATGATGTTAACAATAATAATTTACAGGGGAATATGAGCAATAAATCCTAATACAACGTGTCGGGCTATGAAAGGTATTTGGGCACTTCTAGAGTTTCGTATAATACCATAGGACCACTCAGATAAGGAAGCATATTGTCGTATACTGCTCCACCTCCTCCATACCCTCTCCAGGTGCCGCACAAAGCGCGTGCCCCGAAAAATGTTTTCCCAAAAAAGGGGAACTCAGTAGTTGGTCCATTTGATTCTTTGTTTTCTTGTAGGATACTTTTTGGAACTAGGAAGCTGAAATTTTGACACAATAGTCACCATGTGATTTGGTATATATATATTTTTTATTCATACAATGTATTGTTTATGGCAAGGTGTGGGGGGTGTACATACCACTACTTGTTTGTTTTCTTGCCTCTCCGGCCACATAGTTAAAGCTAGGTTACTGGAATTTGGACACACTTATGAACAAGTGCTTTAGCAATATAAATGTACTTTATCATTTTTGTGTATCCATATTTTGCTCGTGGCATGTAGAGGCGTCAAGTACGCTATTTTTTGTGGGTAGAAGGGGTGGGGGGGGGGGTGCAAGTACAGATTCTTAATTTCCTGGGAATACATATGAAATCATCCCCTTCAAATCATATAATTCAGAAAAAAATACGGATTTCTTGTTTTGTATCACTGCTAATCTAACTGCCATGCCAGTACGTACTGTATACTCTAGTTCTGAAATTCTGTTTGTCGAGTATTTTATGTAATGTTACAACAGTCGCCATCTATTGGTTAGAGGCTTGGTGTTGTGGTTAACCACCCGAGATAGTATGGATGCCGGCTGTGGGTCTCACCCCGTTCTCCTCCATAGTACATTGTTATTTGTATTGTGTGAACTGCTTTCATTTATGTTTCTGCTGTATTGTTCCTGATTCCCGTTAGGTTAAGTACTATACAGTATATTGTAATTAATTAAATTGTAGGTTTAATACTGTTGTTTTGCTAATTGCTAAATTCTCGAACTGACTAAACTTCCTATTTAGTTATTTTGTCATAATTGTTTCATATATGCAGTATAAATAGTTTATATTAATTATATTAAGTTATTTTTCACCGATATTTGACAATAACAGGTCTTTGAAAACGTTCCATGGTAAACAGTGTACTCAGTATAGGAGATGTAAACTGGGAAACCAGTTACCAGATGAACAACGATGCCATTGTGGAATCCGACTGCGAGAGAGATTTAGGAGTAATGATAAGTAGGAATCTTAAGCCAAGTAAACAATGTGTTTTTGCTCGTAACAAGGCTAATAAAGTACTTGGGTTCATACAAAGGAGTGTTAGTTACAAGACTAGCGACGTCATCTTAAAATTATATCTAGGGCTTGTGAGACCTCACCTGGATTACGCAGTTCAGTTCTGGTCACAGTATTACGGAATGGATATAGAATCATTGGAAAGAATCCAGAGGAGAATGACAAGACTAATCCCGGGCATTAGGAACCTTGAATACAGAGACAGGTTAAAGCATCTTAATTTGCTCTCCCTCGAGAGACGTAGAGTGAGGGGCGACGTGATAGAGGTGTATAAATGGAAGTCAGGGTTAAACAAAGGGGACATTACAAAGGTACTCAAACTATCCAACCAGGAGCGAACTCGTAACAATGGTTTTAAATTAGACAAATTTAGATTTCTGGGTAAAATAGGTAAACACTGGCTTGGAAACAGAGTAGTGGATGAATGGAACAAGTTACCAAATATCATCATTAACTCGAATACGCTGGATAGCTTCAAACATAGGTTGGATGCTTATATGAGCAATAGGGGTTGGGTATAAACGGGACTGCCCAGTATGGGTCAATAGGCCCGCTGTAGTTTCCTCCATTCTTATGTTCTTATGTTGTATCAGTCCAGAGAACCCAACACAAGGAAGAGTTAACGCTGAGGTTTGCCATGTTAAGAATTTCCCAAACCTTCGTATATCGTAAATGTTCATGTTCTATTATTATATTGGTGTTTTTTTATGTATTTTGTATTTAATATTTATCATTATGGAGTTCAGTTTAGAGGAATTTGTTACTACTTCATCAGTAGAATATTTGAATACGATTAGCTTACGTAAAGATGATTGGTTAGCCATTGCATCTAAGTATAGTATTGAATGTAGAAAATCATGGAAGAAAAAAGAGGTTCAGTGTAAAGTACTGAGTGAGTTAGTGCATAATAACATTCTAGGATTCGAAGCTTTGCTTTTAATTGAGCAGGAAACCCCAGAGGTTTCGATGGTTAAGAGACTTGAGCTGGAAAAAGAACAGAGGCGATTTGAGGTACTTATATTTGAGAGATGGAAAGAAGAAAAAGAAAAGGAGAGAGAAGAAAGGGAAAAGGAGAGAGAGAAAAAGAGAAAGAAGGAACGGCAGTTTCAATTTGTTCTTTTAGACGAACAGGCTCTTGCTCAAAGTCAAGAACTAGAAACTAAAGAAATGTATTTCATGTGACCTATATGCTCAGATGGTCCCAAAGTTTGATGAGAATGATCCCTTAGAGATTTTACAACAGTTTGAGAAAACTGCCTCATCTCGAAAACTAACCATTGGATCAGTCTTTTTTTTTTTATTTGAGTAGTTTTGACTGGAAATGTAAGCGTCCCTAGGGATACCTGCTGTCCCCTAGGGACTTGATCTCACTCTCCTCTACTGTATATATTAGCCTTGTCAAATATTTCTCCTTAGTCTGTACTCACCCCTGAAGATATGAAAGTGCTTGGGAACATCGTGTTTTCTTGTTGTTATCAGCATGTAATGATTGTTTATCAGTCCACAGCTTACAGCCCAGAGAATTACAACACATATAACAGTGAGTCTCGTGGTACCCCAACATACCAGGTTGACACACCCTGGGTCAGGACCCAGGGGACCTGACCTTGTCAGCTAATTACTTGAGTTAGCAGGTGACTTGACCTACAACCACACCTAACCAAGACACACCTGGACATGACCACGCACCTGGGCAAACACAGCTCTCCAGATCTAACCAGTTTAGTGTTAATTTGCGGAGGTCAAACGCCGGCTGTTTCTCCCCCATATAAAGGCCATGCAGTCCCGTCCACGGGCATTTCTCATTCTCAATACGCTGGTTACTCTCATTCTCAGATAATTCTGGTTTCTCTCATTATTCTCATCCGACTCATCTCTCTCCCGTTCGGGTCGTCATTCTGTTCACTCGCACAGAGTCACGCTCGCCCTCTCCCCAGGTCGGGAGGGAGACTTCCCGACCAGACCCCGGCATCACCAGCTAAGCAGTCTCCCATAGGAGACAGCCCAGCCAGCACCCACTGGGCCTCCATCAGGTTACACGTGAGTCATTGTCAGAGCGATCCCTAGGGTGAGTTACCTACTGTGGGAAGTGTATTCATTTCATGTTTGTGTCCGAGAGTCAGTGTCGAGTAACGTAAATATAATGTGCTAGTAACTCCGATGTAATATTGATATTAATGTGTTCATGTCATTGAGTGAATTAATAAATAGTTGTATCGAAGTGGTGTTTGAGAAGTTGTCCCTTAAGAACGTATAAGAACGTAATATAAGTGTAAATAACTGACCGGTCACGCTACCAAACTTCCTCTCTTTATATTCCTCTTACTATAAATATTCTACCTATATGTAATCTTCTTCTTGTGAGTTTTGTCTCATTATAAGCATATACTTGGATCATGCACACCTACAGTGATTTACTGTAGAGGTTCACGGCGCCTTAAGCTCGTTGAACAGGCTTTGTGTAAAATATAACAACGTCTAGGACTGCTTTTTAGTATCCTGGTGGTCCAGCTGTTCGCGTTCCCCGGTCACAGTCATGGGCTCGTGGGCCGTGGGTTCGAATCCTGGAGGGTTGAGGTGTTGATTGTATGTAGAAGTCCGCGTGCTTTATTGGGCTAATGAAATATATATATATATATATATATATATATATATATATATATATATATATATATATATATATATGTAGGTGCGCGTGATCTAGGTATATGCTGATAACCACAAGGAAAAGAAAGAAACACGAAGTTCCCAAGCGCTTTCGTGTAATTCACATCTTGGGGTGAGTACAGACTAGAGAGAGTACGATACAGAGTCATTAGTTAAGAGGTGAAAGAAGATTATTAGGAATTGAAGAAAAAGTGGTGAAACTGAAATACAGTAGGAGTAGAAAGAATCTGGGCTCAACCAGATCGCTTCATCTTTCTTATTGGTGTTTTGTCTTTGTTCTGCTCCCTGGGTCGTCAGACCTTTGTATTAATATTGGTTTATTTATATAATGCTGCTTATTATTATTATTTTTGTTATTGTTGGAGTTAGTGAGCCCTTGAGTCCTTGTGTAACTGGGAGGGTAGTCTGACCTTTTTTTTTTTTTTTTTTTTTTGTTAGTTAAGTGTTAGTTGTGTTAGTCTAAGGTACACTGTATGGAGGCCTGCCAGGTTCTTAGTGGAGCTGGTTGGTCACTCTCATCTTTATTCCTCGAGTAATGTTTTATGTAGAAATGTGTATATTGAGGCAGGAGGTGGTTCAATTACTTCTTCCTGGCTGATATAACTGAGAGGGTAATCACGGTTGGTGGTCAGGTCAGATGGTCAAGTGACCCGGCCTTCTCACCCAGTTCAACAAAAAACTGAAGTCCCTATTGAGAGGCAAAGCTACTCTCATTAAACATCTTACTTCAACGTCCCCTCCACTGCCATACATGTACGGTGTAATCAAGACCCTAAGCCCAATAACCCAGCAAGACCCATCATTAGCTCAGTTGGGTCAATCTCTTATAAACTATCTAAATGGTTAGTTTCTTTACTAAATCCCTAGTTGGCAACATTTCTAACTCCAATATCAAGAATAATATGGATCTGGTTGATAAACTCAATAACTTACACATTAATCATGATTTTAAACTGGTCAGCTTTGATGTAACGTCACTCTTTACAAAGGTCCCAGTTGATGATTTACTAGAGTTCCTCATAGATTCCCTGGATAACATTTCACTGCCGTCTCGAAAGACGACTTCATCGAACTCATCAAACTATGTATTAAGGATTGCAAATTCAGATGTGGGAATATTATGCTCAAAAATTTGGTATGGCAATGGGTAATCCACTCTCACCTGTATTAAGCAACCTATATATGTATGGAATTCTTTGAAAAAGAAACTATTAAGTAATATCTTACCACCCTCAGCAGTCTGGTTTAGATATGTTGATGATATATTATGTCTCTGGCCATGTAATGAGGACCTAAAAGCTTTCCTGCCACAACTTAACAACTTAGCCCCCTCGATCACAAATTCACTGTGGAATTAGAGCAAGACTGTAAATTGCCATTCCTAGACTGTCTGATACACAGAATAGGTAACACTTTTAAGTTCGGTATTTATAGAAAACCAACTAATGTGTGTGTTCCTTACATTCATTATTATTCTGCCCACCATAATAAAGTCAAACAGTCAATATTTTCAACAATGTTTTACGTGCCTTGAGAATTTGCAGTCGGAATTCATCGATGAGGAATACAAATATATATAATATTGGCTCAAACCTTAAGAAATACCCTAGATCTTTCATAGACAAATGCTTAAACATTACTAAAGAAGCTTTTTATAGAACTGACCCCAAAGCCCACCCATGGCCATAGAATATCTTAATATTACCATTTTCACAAAATTTCTCACACATTCCTGCACAACTAAAAACCTGGAACGTCAATGTGGCATTTAAGAAACTCATGCACTGTTAAACAAATGTTAATCAAGAACTCTCCCCTAACAACACAATTGGTTGCATTTATAAAGTTCCTTGCAAAAAGGAATGTAATATATTTTACTTGGAACAGGTAAAGATCTTGCAACTAGAATTAAACAACACAAATACAGTGTTAGGACAGGCCAGGAATCCAATGCTCTGTTTGTTCATTTGAGGGATAACAAGCATTGCATTGACTGGGATAATGCCTCCTCAATATTACCATGTAATTCAATTGATAGTAGGAACATCATAGAATCTAGTCTTATTAAACATACCGAAGCATTCAACATGAATTTGAGTAACGGCATGTACAAGCTGGACAATTTTGTAATTAAGAAGATTTGTGATCAGGTGAGAAGGCCGGGTCACTTGACCATCTGACCTGACCACCAACCGTTGTGTGCTATTTAAAGATTAGTAGGGTCATTACCTAATACATGACCATTGTGGACCTCCTCTGTATATATACACCTTGATTTGTATTACTCTCTCTGTCGTACTCACTGAAGATGTGAATTACAGCAGGAACTTCGTGTTTTCTTCTTTCCTTGTAGTTATCAGCATATATATATATATATATATATATATATATATATATATATATATATATATATATATATATATATATATATATATATATATATATATATATATATATATATATATATATGTAATATTCAGAAATTTCAGAGTAATTTCAAATGCCCCGCCATTAGTGATACTGAGCGTTCAAGGTCATCTGAGGGGAGGAGAGCGCTGCCTGCTCATAGCGAGAGATTGCGGAACTAGGCCTATATGATATTAAATGTAATTTACCGAATTAATAATGATGCGATTCATGAAGTTAAGGGACTATTATTGAATTTGAAATTATTATAGATCGTTTAGCAGTCTGAATAATGTTACGGGTGTCCCACGGAGTTATTAGTTAGGCGGAAAATATGTCACGTAGACCTAAGCTAACGCCTTGAGGAGGACACGACGCTGCCTCTCTCTCAGTCGCAGGGAGGATTCATACAAAACAAGACGTCCCTGCGCGTCTGTCACAGAAATAGTCACGTGGCCTAGTCACCTGTGCTGCGCTATTGCAGTATAACAAGTAAGTCTCATTCGATCTCAGACAGGGTTAGATAGGGCAGTGATAAAGTAAACTAGAGCTAACAGTGAGTTCATTTCAGGGTTTCTGTCAGAACCCACTTGACTGGAGTTGACCGGAGTTTGACTGCGAGAGATTGACTGCCGTTTGAGACTGCCGTTGATGATTGAGGGTGGCGTTTGTCGTCATTGGACCGATCAGAGTAGGCCTGTCACTGTTTAGCGGGGTACCAAAGGATCTCTTGAGGGAATCTAGCCGTCCACCCGGACGGCTCTCAACACGTCGGCTCACAACACCACATGTCCCGAGCCGCTTGGTGAAACCCTCTTGCTAACGGGAAGCTAAAGCTCCTCTCAACTGCACAAGGTCTGATTGGCTCACTCTCTTCCTGCCCATGGACGCACTGGGAGTACACTGAGGCTATCTGAGTATATTAATGGTCACACACTGAGACCGTGAGTCTAGGACTCTAGGAGATACCTAGAGGAACATTTTATCTCCCTTATTACGGGTGTAGTTAACGCCATTCCTCAGACTGATATTATCTTGACGTGTGTAGTTTAATATTTCTTAAATAATTTTGATAGTAGTGTTTTTTTTAATGTTTGTGTCATTAAGTGGAACCAGAGTGATACTGTGATTTGATTCTTATAATGCATCTGATTGTTCTTCATAATTCTGATCTCAAGTATAACCTTGTTCCCCAGAGTAGTGGTTAAGTTAGGTTAGGAAGTGTGCATCTGTTGGGGTGCTATAATTTTGTTGAGTGCCCTTAAGGCCTATTCATTGTAGAGTATTTAATTTCTTATTTTTTATTACCATTTCTTCAGTGCCTGGTATTATTTTGTTGAAAGCCCTTAAGGCCTATTCATTGTAGAGTATCTAATTTCTTATATTTTATTACCATTCCTCAGTGACTGATATTATTTTGTTGAAAACCCTTAAGGCCTATTCATTGTGGAGTATTTAATTTCTTATTTTTTAGTACCATTTCCTAAGTGACTGATATTATTTTGTGAAAGCCCTTAAGGCCTGTTCATGTGTGCAAGCAACATTTCTTAATACTTCAAATTTATTGTTGCCTGTGTTTCTAATAATTTCTATGTCATTTATAACTTTTATTCCCCAGAGTAGTGTTTTAAGTTTAAGTTAAGAGGTGCGCATATTGGTGTACCATTATTTGATGGTGTTTGTAGTGTTGGAGGGAATATAAGTGTCTAAATTTTACAGTGTGTCTCATTCATCCCAGTCACAGACGCTATCCTTCCACGGGTCACGGACAATTCATTTTGTGTAGTAGATTTAAGTGTTCTTGTGCTGGTTCGGGATTTTTCTCAAAGGGGCGCTTCCACTGCCATTACCATCTATTAATTTTTAATAAACCCCAAGTCAAGTGGGAAATTAAAGTCCAGTAAATTCCGACCGGATACATATATATATATATATATATATATATATATATATATATATATATATATATATATATATATATATATATATATATATATATATATATATATATATATATATATATAGTAACGGTGCAATTACTGAACTTTAATTTCTCACTTGACTTTGGGGTTTATTAAAGATATTAGATGGTAATTGCAGTGGGCGTCATAGTGAAAATCGAACCAGCACAGGATTAACTAGAAACATGAATTGTGACCTGGAAGATGGCTCTGGTGAACAAGATGTTGAAATTGTGAAACTCGATAAGAGATAATAAGTTTAAAGTATTAAGAAATGTTGCTTGCACACATGAACCAGGCCTTAAGGGCTTTCAACAAAATATCAATCACTGAGAAAATGGTATTAAAAAAAATAAGAAATTAATAACTCTACAATGAATAGGCCTTAAGGGCACTCACCAAAATTATATCCAGCACTGAGAAAATGGTATAAAAATCAGAGCTTATTAACTCCACCCTGAATAGGCCTTCAGGGCGCTCAACAAAATTATATTCCCCCAACAGATACACACCTCCTAACCTAACTTAAACACTACTCTAGGGGAATAAAGGTTATACCTGAGATTGAGATTATAAAGAAATATTAACTGCACATAGCATATATTAGTAACTGAAAAAATAGTATTCACTATACACAAAAATATTGTCACTATTATTAAGAAGTTACTGAGTCCACCAATACCCGTGAACCATGCTTCCTAACCTAACACACACACAGATTCCACCTGCACTCCGTAGTCGTTTAAGGCACAACCAACAGGCACCCGTAGTTTAAGGCCCAAATCAGCCTTTCTCCACCTTGAAAAGTGTACCTCTAAACTCCACTGACTCTTGGCCCCAGCTGGCTTCACTTTACCCCCAGTACATCCATGAAGTGGAAGGAATGAGCCACTCAGACCTTGTACAGTTGAGAGAAGCTTTAGCTTCCCGTTAGCAAGAGGGTTTCACTAAGCTGCTTGAGATATGTGGTATTGTGAGCAGAGGTAGAGGAGAGTTGATGACCCCAAACGATCGTCTCTTCGTAAGTTGGGCACCTAGACAGCTGGGTTCACTCCAACTCTCACCATACTCAACAGGTGGCTCAAACCCAGGTCAGTGGACGGTCATACAGCTCGCTTAACCACTTGTGTCTCATACCGTCAGTGGACGTTATCATACCGCGTAGGGTCTACAGAACCCTGAAAAACCCGGGCTGTTAGCTATTGTCTCACATCACCGTTTGTTCCTACCGCCCTATCAAGCTTTGTCTGAGATTGAATAAAACTTACTTGTTAATACTGATGTTAAATAAACGAAGGAACCTGTTCGTGTTCTGGGTAATAAGTTCTATATACAGGAGCGAACACAAACACCTGTATAGTTGTAGGTTCTATTTACTGGACAAGAGATATGTACACAAGGGGAGTAGCGCTCCTCAGCCTGTCTGCTGGTCAACTGCTCTCTAGGCGACGTAAGGTAAGTGATACATAAACAGCTTTCATATGTCGCCAGGCACATTAATTAGGCATGTGGGACATTGATAAATACATTGCCACACGCTACTAGCTAGGCTGAATAAGTAGTATATAAATGGAGCACATACATAATATACATACATAATATATAATACAGCATACATAATATACATACACCTCCCTACACGCTCATAGCAAAGTCTTGAGCGGACCTTTTCTTTTGGATCCGTTCAGAGCATCGAGGGACTTGATCACTGGGAAGGGTATGGGACTCAACACTGGTGGCGGGGTCACCAGAAGGCATTGTTACGGGGCGGAGAAAACGGCGGTTCCTCCACCACACACGACCACTGGGTAACCGCACCTGGTAGTCACGTGACCTACCGAGACCCATGACTACGCCTACTTTGTCCCAACGTAGGGAGGTCGGGTCCTGAACACGGACTTGGGTGCCGAGACTCAACCTGGGGAGAGAACGGGCGTGGTCGTTGTAGCGGGCGACGACTTCTTGAACACGGTTGGCGGCTCGGCGATCACAATCCTCTGTCTTGGCCTGCCACTCCTTGGAGAAGGATTGAGGGTGAGCAGGGACACAAAAGCGAAGGGGGCGTCCATACAAAACCTGGGCAGGGGAGCGTCCTGTGTAGTTAGGTGTGTTACGGAGTTCAAGAAGACCCCAGTCGAAGGCCTCGCAGTCAATATTCCCAGAAGGGGCCACCTTAAGGATGAGGTGCTTCAAGGATTTGACAGCAGCCTCAGCGTGGCCGTTGGACTGCGGGTAATGGGGCGGTGACAACACATGCCGGACTCCCCATCGGTCAAGGAACACAGCAAAGTCCCGGCTTGGGAACTGAGGCGCACAGGAACGCCCACGTCACGGAAGTAGTGATGGAACTTGTTGATGGTGGCGGCAGACGTCGTGTGATTACCGCACTTGATGACAACCAGCCAACCAGAGAGACGGTCGACGATAACAAGGAAGGACTTTCCTGACACAGAGAAAAAGTCGGCCGACACAGACTCAAAGGGGCGGGTGGGGTTGTCGTCACTCATGAAGGGTTCCTGCTGCTGGCTGGGTTGTAATACTTGGCAGGGCTCACACGAACGGACAGCATTGGAGATGTCGGAGTTGATGCCGGGCCAGAACACAGTCTGTCTTGCACGTCGTTTGGTGGCCTCAGCTCCACGGTGACTGTCGTGAAGGCGAGCCAAGATGAGGGGACGTGATGCAGCAGGTACAACTACACTTGCTCCGTACAGAACAAGGTCTCCGTCGCAATAGAGTTCATCGCGGAGTTTCCAATACGGGAGCAGGATGTTGTGAAGATCGTAGCGGTTGCTAGGAAATCCATTCCTCACACACTAGACGCGTCGGACGTAGGAAGGGTCATCTCGGGCCGCTGTTCGAAGGTCCTCCATCGCCTTGTCGTCATCTGGTGACAGGTCCGAACGAAGGGATTGGACGGCGTGTAGAGTGACCACAGTCCTGACGGAAAGAGCGAGGTCGGCGTCGAGCACATGGTCTTCTGGAGTAGGGCGGCTGACAGGAGAGCGGGATAAGGCATCCGGGATGCAGAGCTCCCTACCAGCGCGCCACACTGCTGTGAAGATGTACGCCGAGAGCTTCTCTTTCAGACGCTGGAGGCGAGGGTTCTCAATGGCGTCCAGCGTGTAGTGGTTGAGGATCAGGACAAGCGGGCGATGGTCAGTCACTAGGTGAAAGCGTTGCAGGCCTATGAGGTAAAACCTGCACTTGGACATCGCCCAAACCACAGCCAACAGCTCCAACTCAATAGTGGCGTAGCGCGTCTCGGTGTCAGAGAGGAAACGCAAGCCACACTGGATGAGCCGCAACTGCCCTCCACCGTGATCCTGCAATAGGGCGTATCCCACGCCGTACAAGCGTGAGGCATCTGTCTGCAGAACCGTCGGCAAGGCTAGGTCAAACGTGGCGAGGACAGGTGGACTAGACAGGGCCTGTTTCACTTGCTGGAAGGCCTTGTCGTGGTCGGGGGTCCACAGGAATGTCCTCTTGGGGCTCATCAGGGGGCGAAGTGGTTGGGCAGCTGCGGAGATGTCCGGCGAAAACTCTGCTAACTGGTTGACGAGACCGATGAAGGACCTCAAGTCGGTGAGGTTAGCAGGGGTTGGAAAATCCATGATGGCGCAGACCTTTTCCGGGTCAGCTGCGATACCATTCCCTGAGAGGGTGTACCCACAAAAGTCAACTGAAGAGCTGGCCAGAACAAACTTGTCGGCATTTAGGGTGATGCCGTGCTTCCGGCACCTGTTGAGTACCTCGTAGATACGGCAGAGGTGATCCATGTAATCCTCATCATACACGATTATGTCGTCGACCACTTTCACGCAGTTTGCCAGACCTTGTAGAGCCATATCACCTCGAAGACAGAAAGCGTCTCCTGTAGCGGCGAATCCCATGGGGCCACGGCAATAACTGTAACGTCCATGTGGGGTGATGAAAGTTGTAAGTGGTTGGTCTTCTTCGGCAAGCTCTATCTGCCAGTATCCACACAGGGCGTCCATCGTCGTGAAGAAGCGCGCCTTCGGGTTTACTGCGTATAGCTGCAAAGGGCGTGGGAGAAGGGTGCGCAGGAGAGGTCAGTGGTGATCCGAACACCACCTTTGGGTTTTGCGACGACAACCATAGGGTGACACCATGGAGACGGGTCATCACCGGCTGGTGCAATAATTTCTTGGGCGACCATGGAATCCAGCTCGTTTTTGACCGCCTCGCGGTAGGCCAGGGGAACCAGTTGTGGGGTGTAAATAGCGAAGAGCTTCGCGTCGTCCCTCAGGTGGATCCTCATGGGGGGACCTACCATCTTCTTGAGAGGCTTGGATTCCAGAGCGGACTTGGTCACCAGAACGTCGCTGAATTCCTTCAGGAAGTACTTCCGAGCATCCGAAGGAGAGGTGTCACTGGCAAGAGGCAGGGGTAGGGCGGCAGCAGAGTCGTTGCTACTCCCTTTTTGCACCCTGTTGGCGTGTTTTACCTCGAGAATAGGTTTGGGGAAGTCCTGGGAGATGATAGCCACTCTTGACAATGTCTGTAGGACAGTAAAGGAGTCGGGACACCGTTATGCACATCAATCCAGGCTTGACACGACCTGTTGCCAAAGGTGACTTGTGCTTGGAGTGAACCTAGGGCCGGGGCCATCTGTGAACCATCTGCCGTAAAGCGGAGATCCTTGGGGGGCGGTCCTAGATCTCTTGGAGAGAGCCCCAAGCATTGCAAATGCTTGGGACCGATGACTGTAGCATCAGCGCCGGTGTCGGGCAACATCTGAAGACGGGATGACACACTGCCATAGGTCACAATGACACTGATGAACTGGGGGACTTTGGTCCTGGGACGCGGGGGGGAGCACACATTCCTAATATGGCTCGAGCGTTGTCCAGGGTCGTCATGCTTCTGATTGGAAGACTGTGGGCGGCCCTCACTGGTGGAAGGGCGCTGAAGCTTCCGCCGACGATGTCCCTTGGGTTTGTTGGTAGGGCAACACTTGTCAGAGTGGCCCAGACGACCGCACACATTGCACTGGACGCGTTTAGCTGGGCACCGTACTGTGAGTGACCAGTGGCCCTTATGGTCACAACTGTTGCAGGTAGACTCAGCAGCTGGACACACCTGTGTTCCGTGCTGCTTACCACAGTTGTTACAAAATGAACCGGGCTTGGACGTGGTGGGCGAAGGCGTAGGAGCAGACTTCTTGTCCTTCTTGTACCGGGACACAGCGCGTACAACTGTAGGGGGAGCTCGGATGGCAAAGGTGGCACACCTGGCAGCCTTATAGGAGCGACATATCGTCAAAACATCCTTAAGAGAAGAGGAAGAGTCGAGGGAGGTGAGGCGTTGGACAAGCTCCTCGTCCATAACACCCATCAGAATCACCTTCTTCAACTGGGTCTCCTCGCACTGCTGGTGGTGGCCTAGACATATTCTACCTCTTCCGAGGCTCTCTTGAGTCGTACATAAAAGGCTTCAAAAGTCTCACCCTCCATCTGTCTGCAGCTAAACAATTCCCTCCTGCGCAGAGCTTCATTCTGCTGTCCTTTAATGTGCCGTTGTAGAATGTCCAGTACCTCCTCTACAGACAGCGAAGAAGTCGGAGGTACCTGCAACGTATGTTCTAAGACACGCTGAGTTTCCAAGGATAGGCACATACGCAGCTGAATAAGTTGTTTAGGCTGTGACAAACTCTGGAGATCCACCATTGTAGCATAATCAGTCCACCGTCACGGCCATTCACGAAAAGTCTGGAAATTCACATCAGGCTTCAAGATGGGCGGTTTTTGAGCTGCTGCTGTAGGTGGGGCTGGGGGGGGGGGGTGTGAAGAGAGCATTGATGAGGTATCTCAACCAGTCAGTACCGAGGCAGTGTTAGAGCCAGGGGCTTGGTTAACAGTGAGGCGAGATATCAAGGCTTCAAACCGTGCACTGTCTTCCAATCTCCGTTGGTGGTCTCTCTCTGCCTCTGCTTGTCTTCTGCGTTCGTCCTCCACAAGTCTGTTAGCTTCATCCTCGCACCTTTCATCTCTCATGAACTTCATTAAAGCAATTATCTCTGGAGACAACGCTGAATATCGAGGTGAAGGGCTGCGCGATGTTGTGGTAGCTGGGGCGTCATGGTCAGCCTGGTCATCCATCTCTGCGGAGCTATCATCCGACTGACTCATCCGGGCGTCGGCTCCACGACTGCGTAAAACACGAGATAATAACTACTTCATCTGTGTACTGTGTCTTAAATCAGTGTTGACCGGTCAGCCCGTCGTATCAACAAGATCTCAGACAAAAAATAAATTAAATACACAGATAAGTAGATTATATATATAAAATATATATAAGGGAATCGCCGCAGTCAGTGTGTTAGTACATGTATGTGTGTGTGCGCGCGTCTGGGCGGGAGCAGTCTCCTCGAGCTGTGAGGGGGGGTGGAAACGACGACGCACATCAGTTACCCCCTGGACATGGCGAGAGGAGGATGCGAAAAACTTTACTTGTTACAAATGCCCAGAACATGCCGTGTACCTTGGGAATCCTTTAGAACAAGGTCACACATTTATGGCACGAAACACACAATGCACTAAACACTGCACAGAAAATCACTGTCACTGACACTGCTCAAAGTTGCTAAGAATTCTTCGAGGAGGCGGCGGTTGGTTGATACAGAGAAGGGAGGTCCATAAGCCGGTCTTCCCACAAAGTTTACACTGTCGCTGCATAATTATCCAGTAAAACCGGTCCACTGCGCCATGTTCGTGTTCTGGGTAATAAGTTCTATATACAGGAGCGAACACAAACACCTGTATAGTTGTAGGTTCTATTTACTGGACAAGAGATATGTACACAAGGGGAGTAGCGCTCCTCAACCTGTCTGCTGGTCAACTGCTCTCTAGGCGACGTATGGTAAGTGATAAGTAAACAGCTTCCATATGTCGCCAGGCACATTAATTAGGCATGTGGGACATTGATAAATACATTGCCACACGCTACTAGCTAGGCTGAATAAGTAGTATATAAATGGAGCACATACATAATATACATACATAATATATAATACAGCATACATAATATACATACAGAACCAGGTCACGCGATCCGTCTCTTCTGGGTACAGCACAGAGGTGGTCCTTGACCTCTCTCACAGCTCCCCGGCCACCATGCTCCCTGGTTCACGCTTTCCGGGAGTGACTTATGTACCAGACGATTAAACTTAATTAGGACGTACGCAACATTTTCAGACTGGGAAACGATCTATAATAATTCCAAATTCAATATTAGTCCCATAACTTCATGAATCGCATCATTATTAATTCGGCAAATTACATTTAATATCATATAGGCCTAGTTCCACAACCTCTCGCTATGTGCGGGGAACGTCTCTTCCCTCAGACGACCTTGAACTCTCAGTATCGCCAATGGCGCGGCGTTTGAAATTACTCTGAAATTTCTGAATATTACAATCGACCCCCCCTAAAAGAAAACAGTACTGCCCTCATGTGCTGAGAGAACACTTAGAAACCACCTTCAACTCTGCCCTATTCCAACTTGCAGCCAGCAACTCCATTTCTTGCCTAGCCCAATTCAAAACCAACCAGAACATACAAGCTCCCCTTTTGCCTGGCCCTTAAGCTAGAGAACCAATGTCAAAAATAATACCAAAACCACATCCTGCATACTCTCCTTTGGCCTGGCCCTTGAACTAAGAGAACCAGTGTCAAAACCAATACACAGTCCAAAACAAACATGCTCTCCTTTGGCCTGGCCCTTGTACTAGAGAACCAATGTCAAACAATACTCAGTCCAAATCAAACATGCTCTCCTTTGGCCTGGCCCTTGTACTAGAGAACCAATATCAAACAATACTCAGTCCACACGAACTCTCTCACGTCTTCAACGATCGACTCAATCCACGTCTCCGAACCTCATGCCGGCAGACCAGCCCTCTGACAATGCACCAATCCATATTAGTGAGGCCCTGGACACTACAACCGTACACTCAATCCCGCTCATGACAGCAACCACTACTCAATGCACCTTTCCGACCGAGCCATCTCTCCAAACCCCTCTGCCCTACTCACGACTCCTCCAACTCACCCTCGACAACCTGCATTTTCTCATTTACCTGCACCTCTCTGAACTACTACTCTTCTGCCACCCCACACCTTCCGCAGCTGGCTATGTAGTCTCGCACTGTTTCTCCCATGCCTGGCCAGATACCTTGCTCCTGCACCAGCGACAGAGTACCATCTTGCCCCTGATGTCCCACCTCGTTGTGGCAGGCTCTAATCAAAGCCTCCTGCAAATTTGAAGATAACACTGGCACCTCCCTCCATAGATTCATTCCTTCGGGTCTTCTATGCCAGACAACCTCTTCTCTTACGATCAGGGATTTCCTCGCTCTGTACATCTTGCTAAGTCATCATTTTGGAGCTCTACCTGTACCTCGTCCTCCGGCAGCTCTCCCGCCAACCATCTTCGCAGTTTTGTCATATAGTTCATGCCTTCTTGCTCCTTACGCAGCCCATCCATCGTCCACAGTTCCTTCCTTCCTGCCCCGTTCTCCTCTACTACATGCATAGCTGTATACTCTTCTTCGCTATCTTCCTCCTGTTCCGTCGGGATTCTAGATAGAGTATCCACCACAATGTTGTTTTTTCCCGGCTTGTACTCAATAGTAAAGTTGAACTGCTCGAGATCAGCATTCCACCTACTTTCCACGGCACCTAGCTTAGCCTTCTCTCGGTGACTGAGTGGGTTGTTATCTGTATAGACTGTGAAATGTTTCCCTGCCAAATAATCCCAGAATTTATCCACTACTGCCCATTTGAGTGCTAACATCTCTAACTTACGAGAACTATAGTTGTTCATGTTACGTTCTGATTTCCTCAGGCCCCGACTTGCATAGCACACCGGATGCAACCTGCCATCCTTCCGCTGGGACAGCACCTCACCTAGCCCACTAAAACTTGCATCTGTCTCTAATATAAACTCCTGAGTGAAATCTGGGCAAGCCAACACCGGTGTCTGCGTCACCCTGTCTTTCAATTTCTCAAAAGCCTGCTCCTGTTCCTCTCCCCATTCACTATGTACCCGATCCTCAGATTTCCCATGCATCAACGCATGCAGTGGAGCAGCTATTTGGGCAAACCCTTTAACAAATTTCCTATAAAATGATGTGAACCCTACTGATGTTAAATAAACGAAGGAACCAGGTCACTCGATCCGTCTCTCCTGGGTACAGCACAGAGGTGGTCCTTGACCTCTCTCACAGCTCCCCGGCCACCTTGCTCCCTGGTTCACGCTTTCCGGGAGTGACTTATTTACCAGACGATTAAACTTAATTAGGACGTAAGCAACATTTTCAGACTGGGAAACGATCTATAATAATTCCAAATTCAATAATAGTCCCTTAACTTCGTGAATCGCATTATTATTAATTCGGCAAATTACATTTAATATCATATAGGCCTAGTTCCACAACCTCTCGCTATGTGCAGGGAGCGCTCTCTTCCCTCAGACGACCTTGAACTCTCAGTATCGCCAATGGCGCGGCGTTTGAAATTACTCTGAAATTTCTGAATATTACATATATATATATATATATATATATATATATATATATATATATATATATATATATATATATATATATATATATATATCTTGATAAAATCACACGGGAAAAGGGAAAGAACGGAGCACCTTAGCTTTCGTCTTTATTCACGTTTTCATTGTGGATGTACATGAAATATATATATATATATATATATATATATATATATATATATATATATATATATATATATATATAATCAACTCAAGTAAATTATATGAGGATATAGAAAAGGCATTAGGTGGTCTCCAGTTTATGGTGCATAATTACGTGTTTGAAGTTTACAGTAGCTGCTCTAAGTCCAGTCCATCCTCCGCCGTCCCCAATTACTTCCTTCAGACTTGAGGGCATTGAGTCCACCAAGCGACTGCAAATGCTTCCTCCTCTCCTAATTGACTCCCACAGTTCTTTACATTTCCTTTCGATGGCTTCAAAAACATTTATCTCCAAATATATGACACGATCATAAAAATCAATGAGCCCTCTATACCGTGCTAATGTAATTGACTTAGTGAGAGGAATCTGGCCGGGAACGGCACAAATTCGCAAATCCTCCTCTCCCGTTTTTACAGGAGGGTGGCCAGGACTGGGGCGCATCATGGCACTGTCCATTTCCTCGTATAACCTAACCCATCGCTGCATTGTCTTCCTGTTGATGTTCAAATCTCTTCTGATATTAGAGATCGATTGGCCACCAAAGTAGAGACCAACAATTATTGACCTCTGCTGGACCACTTCTGGCCGATTAGCACGTCTATACTGGCGAAGCCACCGTCCTTTCTCTGCCATGTTTTTTAAATCAAAAAGCAAAAAACGAAATGAATTTTTCATGAAGAAATCCTTGATCAAAATACGAGAAACACCGCAGTTACGGACAGTTAAGAATGAGGGTAAGCAATACAGTGACAGACAAAGGTCAGCCGGACAGCAATGGAAAACAGACTGGGAGATGGCAGGATATCAAACCATAAACACTCAAAATTTTCAATAAAAAGAAAAGTAAGTTTAAATTTCTACGATAAATCAATTGTCTCATTATGTTGTATGCCACATTGAAAAGAATGTATAACAATTATTCACACATCTAACCATAATATCAATCAGGAAAATGGACAAGGTATCCTTACCACCTCGCAGCGGCTGGGCCATGAGAGTGGGCGAAGCTGTAGTGGATTTCTCCCTTTCAAACGCTGTTTGTCACTGAGTAGCCGACCCCGCGAATTCCCCAGTGTATGCCTCGTGGTCTGGGTCAACCAGCGCCGCCATACATCACCTAGGTCAACTACTAAGCCACGCCTACTCCCGCTATTTAAGACCCTCCCAGCTACACAAGGACCTGGGCGGGCTCACTAACTCCATCAAAAAAAAAAAAATAATAATGTGATTACCCTCCCAGCTATATCAGCCAGGAAGAAGTAATTGAACCACCTCCTGCCTCAATATACACATTTCTACATAAAACATTACTAGAGGAATAAAGATGAGAGTGACCAACCAGCTCCACTAAGAACCTGGCAGGCCTCTCCATACAGTGTACCTTAGACTAACACAACTAACACTTAACTAACACCTCAAAAAAAAAAATGTGACTACCCTCCCAGTTACACAAGGACCTGGGCGGGCTCACTAACTCCAACAATAATAAAAATAATAATAATAAGCAGCATTATATAAATAAACCAATATTAATACAAAGGTCTGACGACCCAAGGGAGCAGAACAAAGATAAAACACCAATAAGAAAGATGAAGCGATCTGGTTGAGCCCAGATTCTTTCTACTCCTACTGTATTTCAGTTTCACCACTTTTCCTTCAACCCCTAATAATTTTCTTTCACCTCTTAACTAAAGACTTCGTATCGTATCGATCTCTCTCTTCTTCTAGCTACAGCCGCAGCAAGCTACACCTCCTCCTCCCACGCTGCCTGGCGGCCCTCGCTCCCGCCGGCGAGCATGGCGACCCACAAGCTGTCCTCCTCTGAGCATCATCACCAACCAGCTCTCTCTACATCACGCTTGTAACCACGCTGCCACTTCCCAGCACCAAGCTGCATTGTACATCCAATATAACATGTATACAGAGAGCACATTGTGAGCTTCCTTTCTCCAACCATCCTGAGTGTGAACCTAAATATAACGTACCACACAAAGCTTTAGGGCTGTGATAGTTTTGAGGGGAAGGAGGGAGGGGGTTGAGAGTCATTCGAACGCTTGGCTTCACTGGCCTGATTTCGACGCTTACCCTGTCCCTTGATTGGTGTTTTTGACCTGTGCATTGGGATGGATTTATATGAAATATTAACATTATTTAGGATCACACAAGTGTTTCTATTAAAACTTAAACAAATTCGAATCATAAGTTTTTTATTTTTTATAATCGATATACTTTTTTTTTTGCGTTTAATGATATACAGAGAATGGATTGCGATACTTCCTTATTACAACCAAAAGTATACCCATATAATGATGAGAAAAAACTAAAATAACCCATTTTCTACTCGGCAGGTTCAGGTGCTTCACGGAGGACTACTCCAGCCGAGGATGGCAACATCATCGTGGCAGCCGTAACTTACCACTTCATAAATGCCGCATCCATAAAGGAGAGCCTGCAGTTAGTGGCATCAGCAAGGTTGCATCAGGGGGTCTACACCACCGCACTCCCGCGACACAGGGCAGGGAGACGAGCTTTATGATGAAAAAGGTGAATTTTTTTGGAAAAGTGATATTCTTAGATGAGAAGGTTTTCTGCAGCACTTCGCATGGCCAAATCCATTGCTGAAGACGCAATATTATAAAGCATGATGTTTGCAATATGTTAGGTCATGCAGATCACTGCAATTACCGTAAATGGTAGTAGTTTTACCATAAAGAATAACAAGAAGAATAAAGGAATTTGAAAAGACTTTATATCTCTACATTATACACGAGCTACTTTATACAGTGTTACGAGTGAGCGTTACATCGTTGGTTGTGGATTCGCAATGTGAACGTCGTTTGTTTGTGACGTCATTTCTGCCGCGTCCGGTTGCTTTGTTTACTTTAGTATGGGCCCAGCAGTGTTAAGTTAAGTACAGAATATCTCCTTTCTTATTGTACAATATGTTTCTAGTGGTATAACGTGTAAACCTTGCTCGACTTTTATAACACCAAGTAAAGTATTATTTGTGAAAGATTATTGTTCAATGTTCATCATATTTTGGAGTTCCACGGAAAATAACTTACTTATTTATGAGGTATCGTGTGGTGGATAGATCACGTTGTTCATCGTAGTTTCTAGACTAAATAAGTCTTTACTTTTGTGTTCATTATTTTGTCACTCGGTTGAGTCATTTATTTTATTGTTAATTGTTAATACATTGTTATTAAAACTACTGCATGTTTTTCAATATACCCCATAGTAATGAGGTGATAATTTGGTGGGATCTATTCCTGGACCTATAGTACAAAGTGTAATTTGTGAATTTGTGATATTGTTACACCCTTAAAAGGCCCAAGGGTCCTAACAAAATTGGCGACCTTGCCAGGATAGATCCCTTTTCACTCATTATCTAATGGGAATATTTAAATACAGGGAATCTTTATTGTTTAATCATGGCTACGTTTGATGTGGAGGAGCTTATTGAAAATCCATCCGTAGAAATGTTGAAAGACAGTGTGTTAAGAAAGGATGATTGGATGAAACTTGCTGATACACATGAAATTGAGTATCGACGTAGTCAAAGAAAGTCTGAAATTAAAAATTCAGTATTAACTGAGCTTGTAAATGAAGAGGTGCTACCGAAGGGGGCACTGACTTTGCGTTCATTTGACCCCAGGGAAGCTGTAGAGATCAGAAAGTTAGAAATGGAGCATGAGTTGACTTTGAAGGAAAGAGAAGAAAGGGAAAGAGAGCGTGAAAGGCAGCATGAATTAGCGTTAGCACAGATTAGCAGTAGAGGACAAGACTTACAGGCATTCTCTTTAGAATCTGAGACAAAATTGTTTGATGTGACAAAACATTTGAGACTTATGCCTGCTTTTGACGAGGAGGATCCAGAAGAGTTTTTCATGCAGTTTGAGAAGATTGCAAAGTCTTTTCAGTGGTCTGAAGAGTCGTGGATTGCTATGATTCAAAGTGTGTTCACTGGGTCAGCTCGTTCAGCATTTCTGTCTTTGTCAAGTGAAGTTTGTCGTAGTTATAAGTTAGTGAAAGAAGAAATTCTTAAGGCATATGAACTCATTCCTGAAACATATAGAGTGAAATTTAGGACTGATGCACAATCGTATATAGAATTTGTTTATTCATTGAGTAAAATGTGTGGAAGGTGGATAACGTCTAGCAAGGTAGAAACTTTTGAGGAACTTGTTGAGTTGATGATTTTAGAACAGTTCAAAAGAGCCACTCCAAGATACCTGTATATACAATTGTACTTAGGAGAGAGAGATATTAGTAATGTTCATAAAGCTGCTGCATTAGCTGATAGCTATGCCCTTACTCACAAAATGCACCGTGTTAAATCTCAAAATCATTCAGGTGGAAAAGGTTTTGTAACCAAGGAAAAGGGTGGTAGGCAGAATAGTAGTATTACTTCTTCTAGTAAAGTAAATTTTCGTGGAAATTCAGGTGAGCTTTCCAAGACCTATGCCAAGACTAAAGCATTTGTCTGTTTTTACTGTAGGAAACCAGGTCATGTGATTGCGAAGTTTGACAAAACTTTAGTGATAAATCGCTCAAAGGACGATTCTTTTGAACCTTTCATGTTTAATGGTTCAGTTGCAGTTGAAGAATCAGGTGATCAGTATCCTGCGAAGATTTTGCGTGACACTGGTGCTTCTCACAGTATTCTGTTGAAAGGATCTGTTCCCTGCGTGGAAGATTCCTGTACTGGAGAGCATTTGGTGCTTAAGGGTGTCGGTGGAGTGATCACTGTTCCTTTGTGTAGGTTGTTTTTGAGAACTCCACTTGTGACTGGTTGGGTGACTATTGGTGTTCAAGATTCTCTTCCTGTGCCAGGGGTTACTTTTTTGCTGGGTAATGATATTGCAGGAGCCAGCGTGGTGCCAGATCCTGTGGTATCTTCGACTCCTACGGAGGAGAATAATACTGGTTTAATTGAAGAAGAATACCCTGAATTATTTCCTTTATGTGCAGTTACAAGGAGCCAGACTTTTTGGAATAAGGTACAGACCGTTCCTTCAGTTGACCCTAAGCTCTGTATTGCTGATAGTAGTGCACCTGGCAATAATGAAAATGATTTAGGTATTGAGAATCTGTTTGACAGTCAGGATGATTCATTTGATAGTGACATTGGTGGGAGAGATGTGAGTGAAGCTAAAGATTCAGTTAACATTCATTCCCCAAAATCTGAAGCTGATCTCTCTTCTGGTGACAACATTACCATTCAGAAAGTACCTGTCACTAGGGAAAAACTGATAGATGATCAGCAGAGTGACTCCGAATTAGCTGAAGTATGTAAGAAGGCTGTGGATATGGAAGAAGCGGCTCGCTTGCCTGATTGTTACTACATGGATTCAGGGTTACTTATGAGGAAGTTCAGATCTGTATCTGATCCTGTTGATGAGTGGAATGTTGTGCATCAGGTTGTGATTCCCAGTTGTCACAGGGGAGAAATCTTGAAATTAGCACACGACTTTTTGGGAGGATATTTAGGAGTTAGGAAAACATACAAAAAGATTTTGTCGCATTTTTACTGGCCTGGAATGAAAGGTGATGTTGCCAGATACTGTAGAACTTGCCATGAATGTCAGATAGCTGGTAAACCGAATCAGGTCATAAAACCTGCTCCCCTAAAACCCATTCCTGTGGTAGATCAGCCATTTAGCAGGGTTATAATTGATTGTGTAGGTCCTCTCCCAAAAACTCGTTGTGGCCACCAATATTTGTTAACAATCATGTGTACTACCACCAGGTACCCAGAGGCTATACCATTGCGAAACGTCAAAGCAACGAGTGTGGTAAAGGCTCTGACTAACTTCTTCACTAAATATGGCATTCCTAGAGTTGTACAGTCGGATCAGGGTACTAACTTCACTTCTTTCCTTTTCCAGCAGGTGATGAATGAATTGGGTATTAAACAATACTTAGCTTCTGCGTACCACCCTCAAACCCAAGGTGCCCTAGAGAGGTTCCACTAGACTTTTAAATCAATGCTTATGAAATACTGTATGGATTCTGATAAGGATTGGCGATGGAGGAGTACCACTTATGTTGTTTGCCATAAGAGAGAGTCCCCAAGACTCCCTATGTTTCAGTCCCTTTGAAATGATTTTTGGTCATACTGTAAGAGGTCCTATGACTGTGTTGAAGGAAAGTTGGATAAGTAATCAAATAAAAGTCCCTTTATCAGTGTATGTAGAGAAGTTTAAAGAGAAACTGAAGAGAGTAGGTTAGATTGCTCGTGAAAATTTGTCAGAAGTACAGAAGAAAATGAAAAAGCAATATGATGAGCATTGTCAAGCTAGAGAATTTAAGCCTGGAGATAGGGTTTTAGCACTTATACCCCTGTATAGAAATTCCCTTCAAGCTAAATATGAGGGTCCATTCACTATAGTTAAGAAATTAAATGACCTCAACTATGTCATAGCGACTCCAGATAAGAGAAAATTGGAGAGTTTGATTCATATCAACAGGTTGAAACCGTATTTTGGTAGGAGTGAAGTGGTTTGTTCGGTAACAGGAGAGGAGGTGGTCCCACACACTGATTTCCAAGTGGATATCCCAATAAAAATCTGTAATTCCAGTATATTGTGTGACCCTACCTCTAAAGTATCCCATCTTTCACAACAGCAGTCTCAGGATGTGGTGCAACTGCTGCAGGAGTTCAAGCCACTCTTCGACGATGTGCCACGTCAGTGTTCTCTGCTGGAGCACGACCTGGTACTGCTGCCTGACACATCTCCCATCAAGCAAGCACCCTACCGAATGAGCCCTGATAAGCGGGAGAAACTGAAGCAGGAGGTGGCGTATCTACTGGAACATGGCCTAGTGGAGAGGAGCAGTACTGCATGGGCGTCACCCTGTGTGCTGGTGCCTAAACCCGACGGAAGTGTCTGCATGTGTACTGACTACAGGAAGGTCAACCTGGTGACACGTGCTGATGCATATCCATTGCCGCGCATCGACGACATCATCGATAGTGTGGGTCAAGCAACATTTGTCACCAAGCTGGATCTTCTCAAAGGCTACTACCAAATCAAACTCTCGAAAGAAGCAAAGCAGATTTCAGCTTTTGTCACTGCGGAGGGGCTGTGGCAATACAAAGTTAAGCCCTTCGGCCTCAAAGGAGCACCAGCAACATTTCAGCGAGCGATGCATATAGTGACGTCAGGCCTGCCTGGAGTGTACGCCTATCTAGATGATCTGGTCGTCATCGGTGACACGTGGGTACAACACATTGGCCGACTCCGTGAACTCTTCAATCGTCTAGCAGAGTTCAACTTCACCGTAAACCTACCCAAGAGTGAATTCGGACATGCCACCTTAATCTTCCTTGGTCATGTCATTGGACAAAGGAAAATTGCTCCAATTGATGCCAAGGTTGTCGATATTCTCAGTCTACCCGCACCTCACAATCGAAAGGCTCTCAGAAGATTTCTCGGGATGGTTGGATTCTACAAGAGGTTTTGTCAAAATTTTGCCAGCGTGGTCACTCCCATGACAGATTTGGTCAGTCCAAAAAGAAAGTTTGTGTGGACTGATGAATGCCAGACAGCATTCGAAAAGGTTCGTGGGTTGTTGGCAACGGCACCTGTACTGCAACTCCCAGATTTTAAGAAACAATTTGTGATACAATCGAATGCGTGTGACACAGGAGTTGGTGCTGTGTTAATGCAAAAAGGAAAAGATGGAATATTGCACCCGAACTGTTATTTCTCGGCCAAACTGAAAAAGCATCAACGTGGATATGCCACAATAGAAAAAGAAGCATTGGCCCTTTTGTTAGCTCTGGAAAAGTTTGAGGTGTATGTAAGTGGATCACCTTACCCAGTGATAGTTTATACAGATCATAATCCACTTCAGTTTGTTCATAATATGAGAACTAAGAATCAAAGACTGTTACAGTGGTCATTAGCTCTTCAACCCTATAATATAGAAATCGAACACATAAAGGGCTGTGAAAATATTATTGCCGACACTCTATCTCGTATTGAGTAAAAGTTTATTCAGAGCTTCTTAAACTTTTAAATTAAGGGGGGAGATGTTATGAGTGAGCGTTCCATCGTTGGTTGTGGATTCGCAACAAGAACGTCTTTTGTTTGTGACGTCATTTCTGCCGCGTCGGCTTGCTTTGTTTACTTTAATATGGGCCCAGCAGTGTTAAGTTAAGTACAGAGTATCTCATTTCTTATTGTACAATATGTTTCTAGTGGTATAACGTGTAAACCTTGCTCGACTTTTATAACACCAAGTAAAGTATTATTTGTGAAAGATTATTGTTAATCATATTTTGGAGTTCCACGGAAAATAACTTACTTATTTATGAGGTATCGTGTGGTGGATAGATCACGTTGTTCATCGTAGCTTCTAGACTAAATAAGTCTTTACTTCTGTGTTCAATATTTTGTCACTCGGTTGAGTCATTAATTTGATCAGATTTAATTTGTATTTGTTTATTTTTGTACATACTGATATATTTATTTTATTGTTTATTTGTTAATACATTGTTATTAAAACTACTGCATGTTTTTCAATATACCCCATAGTAATGAGGTGATAATTTGGTGGGATCTATTCCTGGACCTATAGTACAAAGTGTAATTTGTGAATTTGTGATAATGTTACACCCTTAAGAGGCCCAAGGGTCGTAACAACAGTATATTGCCAATCAATAAATAGTGATTAATAGTTACTCTGTTACGCTTGCAGGAATGACAGGTTTAACATATTCGACAAGGCCCGTTCTGGACATGTGACCTGTAATGTCTGGGGCTGGGTTTCACAACATGGCAGCGAAATACATCGAACTGCTCGATGGGGGGGTCCCACCATCCCTCCACGAGAGGGATTATCTTTTCTCACCTGGGCCCATTCTATTTCTCCAAGACCGTTATTCTATACACACTGCCCACGTCGTTCAACAGTGGTTTGAGGGGCAGGACAAATTAAAGCTCCGAGAATGACCCAACAAGGGAGCAGACATGAACTTCATAGAGCACGTGTAGGCATACATGGTAGGAGATGGGAGAGGAACAAGCTGGTGGGAATACTAAACGGGTAGACAGGACGAATATACAGTATATTCCAAGATGTTGAGTACCATCGTAAATTAATCTGTACACCCACCGAAGCTCACTTTGTGAAGTAGCTAAGTGAGTGTAGTTTTCATCGCAAAATTAGTTTTTCTTTCAGAGACTTTGCACAGTGTAATATAATTTGCTTTGCTAACTGTCATCAAATGAAAACGTATGCAATGTATATATATATATATATATATATATATATATATATATATATATATATATATATATATATATATATATATATATATATATATATATATATATATATATATATATATATATATGAGTGTGTGTGTGTGCTTTTAATCCCTGCAAATTAGACTTTTATATCCATTTTCTTGGTTTTGAGAGTCTTTTTAAGAAACTGTCTCCTCTCAGTTTATAAGATCCAGTATCAAAAGGTTTGCAGTAATTCATTAACTCTTTCCGCCACTTAGCGTTTTGGTCCTATTATTCATACAACTCATTCAGCACCAAACAAGCTCTTTCTAAGGAAGAATTTCTCGCAATTAAAAATTTAGCATCCAACGACAATATTATCATCACTAAACCAGACAAGGGTAATGGGGCTGTTGTACTCAATAAAAGTTTTATATAAACAGAGGAGGGTGAGATCAAGTCCACAATGGTCAGGTATTAGGTAATGACCCTACTAATCTTCAAAAAGCATCGCAGCAGTCGGTAGTCAGTTCAGAGGGAAAGCTGACCCAACCTTCTCACCTGGTTACAAATCTTCTTAATTACGAAATTATCCAGTTTATACATACCATTACTCAAATTCATGTTGACGGATTCGGTATGTTTAATGAGAATAGATTATATAATGTTCCTACTGTCAATTGAATTACAAGGTAATATTGAGGAGGCATTATCCCAGTCAATGCAATGCTTATTATCCCTCAAATGAACAAACAGAGCATTGGATTCCTGGCCTGTCCTAACACTATATTTGTGATGTTTAAGTCTAGATACAAGATCTTTACCTGTCTGGCCTAAGTAAAACATATTACATTCCATGCAAGGAACCTTATAAATGCAGCCACCTGTATTGTTGGGGGAGTTCTTGATTAACATTTGTTTAACAGTGCATGAGTTTTTAAATGCCACATTGACGTTCCAGGTTTTTAGTTGTAAAGGAATTTGAGAGAAATTTTTGTGAAATGGTAATACTAGGATATGGCCAGTGCTATGTGCGGTCTTGGGTATGTGAGTTTGTTGACCAAACTGGAGTGGTCCATGGAAGAATTGGCGAGGGCCAAGGAAGAAATTGAGAGGGCCACGTTGGAGAACCTGAAATTAAAGGAAGAGCTGGCGAGGTTACAAGGGGAGCCAGTGTCTGACGAAAACTCAAGCGAGTGGAAGGTTGTGAGTAGTGGGAAGACGAAGCTGGTGGTGAGGAAGTACACCAGGGATATGACAACAACGACAACAACAGCTAAGTGTACCAATCCGTTCAGTCCCTTGATAGACGAATTGGACGTTAGTACAGTCTGGGACAGGGATGACAAGGAAGGTATAAAAACTTTAATTGTTGGTGACTCACAGGTAAGGTACATGGACAGGGCCTTTTGTGGTAAAACCAAAAATAGGATGAGGGTGTGTTTGCCAGGAGCTGGGGTGGGGGATATAATTGACAGGATGGACAATATCTTGTCTGGTAATGGGAACAAACCCATTATCTGCCTCAGTGCAGGAGGCAATGATATTGGCCGGTGTAGGAGCGAGGAGCTTCTTGATAAGTTCAAGGCAGCTATAGATCATATTAGGTCTAAGGGAGGGATCCCTATCATATGTGGTGTCCTGCCGCGAAGGAGAGTTGGCAGTGAATGGTTGTCAAGGGCGGTTGGTGTCAACGACCGTCTTGACAGATATTGCAAGTCAATATCGGTTCCATTCATTGACAACTGGGACAACTTCTACGGCAGAATGGACCTTTATGCTAGGGATGGGGTGCACCTGTCTCGGGATGGGGTGGCAACCCTGGCTGGGTCTCTAGAGGGGGCAGTTCAAAGGATATCGAAGTCTTTAAACTGCTAGGGGAACATATGGGCACGGGGGTGGGGGAAACTGCAGTGGGAGCGGGTAAACAAAGTAAAAGATTACAGGGAAATAGTGTTAGGAATGATGACAAAACTAAATTAAACAGGGAGTTTAAAACTAAACGCGGTAAAGGGAGGACTCAGAACACGACTAACTTAAATGTCTACTACGAGAACAGTAGAAGTATGAGAAACAAAATGGATGATATTAGGGCCTTGGTATGTACCGAAAAAATCGATATAATAGCATTCACTGAAACATGGATCAACCTAGACTCACATGAGCTGCCGGTCGAATACCAAATTGCGGGTTACAAATTGTTCTATATCGATAGGCAAACCAGGAAAGGAGGCGGAGTAGCAATCTATGTTAGGGATAATCTAAAGTGTGAAATAAATAAGGAAATAAAAACTGAGAGGAATACAGAAACAATTTGGATAGAATTAAGCGACGGTAGGGAAAAATTAATCACAGGCGTAATATATAGACCTCCCAATCTTGATAGAGTCAATGAGCGACTTATCTGGGATGAAATGAGCAGGGCTTCCATACACAATAAAGTCTGTATAGTAGGGGACTTTAACCTTGGCCAAATAGATTGGACTGACCTTACGGGTAACTCAGAATCAGAGGATTTTCTCGAGACGATCTAGGACTGTTTCCAAAGTCAACATATAACCGAACCCACACGGGGTAATAATATTCTCGATTTAGTTCTGTCGAACAGAGAAAACCTCATTAGCAATGTCGAGGTAGGGAACGAACTTGCAAACAGAGATCACAAAGAGATTCGATTCCAGTTAGATTTTCAGGGCAGACGTAAGGAAAATTCCACTAAAGTACCAGATTTCAGAAGGGCAAACTTTGACAGTTTAAAGAGGCAGCTGAGAGAGGGGGAGTCGCGCTTGGCCGTGAAGCTGACAGATGACTCCGACCTGATAAAGACATCTGAGACTGCCGAGTTCCACGTCAATTTAAATAATGAGTTACTTAATGCACAAAGGCAGAACATACCATACAAAAAACTCAGATCAGACAACAATGACCCTAAATGGATAAATAATTATTTAAAGAACATCATTGGCCAAAGCAAGGCTATAGGTAGAAGGATAAAGCGTGGCGAAATTTACCTCCAGGATTATTATAAGATATTGGCGATTGGGTTAAAACCGAGATAAGGAAAGCCAAGAGGAATAATGAGGTAAGGACAGCAAGGGAGGCGAAGACAAACCCCAAAGGATTCTACCAAATGTATCAAACTAAAACACGAGAAAAGATTGGACCAATACGGTCAGATACCGGCGAGTTCACTGATAACAACGGAGAAATGAGCAATAATTTGAATAAATATTTTTCGACAGTTTTCACCACCGAAAATTTAAACATGATACCCGAGGCACCTACTCTATTCAGAGATAGTGAAGAAAACAAATTAAGCGAGATAGTAGTGACTAGTAACAATGTTAGTGCAGGTTGACAACCCTTTATCCGAAATCCTTGGGGCCAGACATATTTCGGTTTTCGGAATTTTTCGGTTTTCGGAATGGTTAGGTTGTTAGGTTAGGTTAGTTTCAGTTCAGTTTAGTTAGGTTTGGCATAAATGAAATTGTGGGATAAATGTAGTCCATAAATACTCTAGTACAGATTATTTGTAAGGAAATTATTCTGTAAAACTTCAAACAGATACAGTAAAGGTACATTACAGCTGGCTTGTTTATCATGAAGAGGACACATCAGTGTTGTCATCATCAAGTAGGAGTCAGACATCTGAAGATGGGCCAGGAACAGGACTCTCAAGTGATGACTCAACACCAGGACAGATGGTCTTTTTAAAGGCTTCTTCCAGTGTCATCTGTCTCATTAACAGTGGTTTCTGTCTAAGCAGTCTCTCTTTAATTGAATAAACTGCCATAATCTCGTGCTCACTGATAAATGCACGTTGTTCAAGGGCAGTAATTAACTGATCACAGGTTTTCACCACATCGTCTATGGTCCCGATGAGATATTTGCCAGAGTATTAAAGGAATGTAAGGAAGAGCTTAGTATACCCTTAGCAAAGTTGTTTAACATGTCCTTAAAAACAGGTGTAGTACCAGAATCCTGGAAAATAGCGAATGTAATACCGATTTTCAAGAAGGGGGATAGATCACTATCCTCTAACTACCGCCCAATCAGTCTAACATCAATAGTAGGCAAATTACTGGAAGCAATCATTTCAAACTCTATTCGAAATCACCTGGAGAAGCACCGATTGATCAATGATTCCCAGCATGGCTTCACAAGCGGACGTTCTTGTCTAACTAATCTATTAACATTCTTTTCATCAGTTTTCGAATCGGTGGACGAGGGGCACAATTATGATGTGGTATATCTCGACTTTAGCAAAGCCTTCGACAGAGTCCCCCACGAAAGACTAATTAGAAAGGTAGAAGCTCATGGCATCAAAGGTAACATCCTTAAATGGATTTGGGCGTGGTTACAGGACAGGAAACAGAGAGTGAGTATTAACGGCACTAAGTCCCATTGGAGCAACGTCACAAGTGGAGTTCCCCAAGGCTCAGTACTTGGACCATTATTATTTATTATATACATAAACGACATAGATATCGGCATAGACAGCAACATAAGTAAATTTGCTGATGACACTAAATAGGACGTGTTATTAAATCTGACGAGGACTCAGCAAAACTACAGGAAGATCTAAACAAATTTTTCGAATGGTCTGAAAAATGGCAGATGAAATTCAGCGTGGACAAATGTAAAGTACTCAGTATAGGAGATGTAAACAGGGAAACCAGATACCAGATGAACAACGATGCCATAGAGAAATCCGACTGCGAGAGAGATTTAGGAGTAATGATAAGTAGGAACCTTAAGCCAAGTAAACAATGTGTTTTTGCTCGTAACAAGGCTAATAAAATACTTGGGTTCATACAAAGGAGTGTTAGTTACAAGACTAGCAACGTCATCCTAAAACTGTATCTTGCTCTTGTGAGACCACACCTGGATTACGCAGTTCAGTTCTGGTCACGGTATTACAGAATGTATATAGAATCATTGGAAAGAATTCAGAGGAGAATGACAAGACTAATCCCGGGCATTAGGAACCTTGAGTATAGAGACAGGTTAAAGCATCTTAATTTGCACTCCCTCGAGAGACGTAGAGCGAGGGGCGACCTGATAGGGGTGTATAAGTGGAAGTCAGGGCTAAACAAATGGGACATTACAAAGGTACTCAAACTATCCAACCAGGAGCGAACTCGTAACAATGGTTTTAAATTAGACAAATTTAGATTTCTGGGTAAAATAGGTAAACACTGGTTTGGAAACAGAGTAGTGGATGAATGGAACAAGTTACCAAATATCATCATTAACTCGAATACGCTGAATAGCTTCAAACATAGGTTGGATGCTTATATGAGCAATAGGGTTGGGTGTAAACGAGACTGCCCAGTATGGGCCAATAGGCCCGCTGCAGTTTCCTCCATTCTTATGTTCTTAGTAATGTTAAGGCATTTGTCTATGAAAGATCTAGGGTACTTAAGGTTCAAGCCAATATTTTAGATATATTTATATTCCTCATCAATGAATTCCGGGCTGCAAATTCTCAAAGCACGTAAAAACATTGATGAAAATACTGACTATTTGACTCTACTATGGTGGGCGGTGCTTTTTGAAGATTAGTTGGGTCATTATCTAATACCTGACCATTGTGGACTTGATCTCACCCTCCTCTGTATATATATACCTTGTTTTACTCTTCTCCTTAGTCTGTACTCACCCCTGAAGATGTGAATTACACGAAAGCGCTTGAGAACTTCGTGTTTTCTTCTTTCCTTGTGGTTGTCAGCATATACCTGGATCACGAGCACCCACAGTGATTTACTTGCATATATATATATATATATATATATATATATATATATATATATATATATATATATATATATATATATATATATATATATATATATATATATATATATATATATATACTGTATATATAAATGAACACCGACGCGATTCATTGTAGTCTACAGTCATTTTTGCTTTAGTGTACTACAAGGTCATCGGCTCCAATTCTACAATATCCTACACCAGAACGTCCGTTTGACACAGTCTCGACTGACTTGCTACAACTTCGGAGGAGTCATCAAGGATCCTAGTATGTGCTAGTGCGTGTGGACTATTTTTCAAGATTTGTGGTTTTAGTCCCACTGAAGGTTTAAAAATTTACCTAATGGTAAAATATCCAATTTGTGTACATGTCATTACTCAAATTCATGCTGACCAGAATCGTGGTTCTGTGGATAATTCCCTGCCTGCCATTCGTGGTGGTCCGGGTTCGATCCCCGGCACTCATCGGTGATTATTGTATAAGTCAGTTTATAATATATTTATATTATACAAATCACAGCACAACAAATACTAAGATAAATAATAATGGTTGACCCTCGAGTAACGAGGATGGCCGGCCCAAGGGCCAGCTTGTCAGGCGAGAATGCTGACCGTTACACCACAGTGTAACGGAAAGATTTCATAATATAAATATTATAGATGAGTAACCACAAGACCACAAAAACACTTACACGTCGCTGGGCAGGTCAGTGATGTTAAGGGTCGCTTCTGTAGTGGCCATAGTCTCCGTTCTGTAGGAACACAACAATATTAGTAATAAACAAGAGCAACCCTGACTCTACGTAATTTTTTAAACGCTTGGGGAAGCTTGTCATCTTACTATGGTGATGATGGTATCAGATGAGTGTTCACTGTATCCTAAGGATGAGTAATTTGGTTAACCACTTAATATATTGATGCCGATATGTTTAAAATTTAGGTAATGACGTCACAGGTGGTAAAGCGTTAGGAATATACCTTGAAGGAACAAACTCACCAAAACAAGACAAAAATGATGCACCTGGCACAGGAAAGAGAAGCTGGTGCACAATGCCGGTGCTGTTGGAGGAAGCATCAGCATGAGATGGTGTTAACACCTCTACAGCTCACCAAGAATAACTACAGTGAATCTAACCTACGGAGTCTATTTACACAGACAAGATGCCAACTATTTCGGCCTTCGGTGAGAAGAAAGACAAGGAAGTTGTTTCTAGTGTCTAGCCTCGAACTACTGCTTGATTACTATAGAAAACTGCTCAAGCCCTTGTTTTTTTCTTGCTAGCAAAGCACTCGAAGTGAGGCTTATATAGCTTTCGATCTATCTGAGGAAAGCGCTCGACAACATTGTGACTTCATAACAACACTTTTCCTGTGCTCTAAGCCAAGTTGATGGAAATTCACCTATGTATATGGGCTGTAATCGGCCGCACTTTTATGAAGCGGGTTTATTCATCACTTCACCTCCCCAGAATAGGGTAAGTAATTTAAAGACCTTCAAGCAACACGTTGGTCTCCTTTACATAGCAGAGCTGAGCTATGTTTAGTTCCTAGAATAGTAACACGCAACATTTATAACTGAACGCTAATTATAGCCACACACGGCAACGTAATTAATATTCATGAATGTGCACATATTCAACGACAGAGCAAATTCGGAAATATATTGCTAGCTTTCAGTATTACCAAATTGTGTAACTTTGGAGTGCTCGAATTCTAATATGTAGAAATTCAGCGGATGATAAAGATGACAGATCGGCTATAATTCACATAACAGTTTTATGAAATAATATATAAATCTTCCTTCCTAGACAGTAAGGTAAAGCCAAAACTGAAGATAATGGAACTGCTTGGTTATAGAGCAAACACATTTACTGTATCATAATTTATTTAGTCTGAGACCAATTTTGAATTATTATTATTATTATTATTATTATTATTATTATTATTATTATTATTATTACTATACCAGTATCCAGTCATCTATCAATAACATGTTAATAGCTATATAAATGAATGTACACTAATAGATTGCTGTTTTCATATTTTATAAATGTAAACCAAGGAAAACTCACCATATATAAGTTTAGGATGAAATTTGGGGATTCACACTTTTCAGATATGAGAAAAACACGGATTTGGGAATAATTCTATATTATCCTTCGACCACTCTGTTTCTGGGTTAATTATTTTATCCTGCCAGTGGGGAATTGTTAAAATCATCGAGAATCATCAGTGTTTGGGTTGTGAGTTTTGAAGAAAAAAAGTTGCAAAGATGTAGTTGCTGAACAAGTATTGCATTCACTATTACTACTACAGTACTATTTTACTGTCACTCGGAGTCGAGTATGACGATCATCCAACGATGACACAATGATATGAGTTGTTAGCGATTTCACCTTCATTGGTGAGCTCTGAGGTGTAAGGTGGCTCGAGAGGCCGATGCGGGACACACACACACACACACACACACACACACACACACACACACATCGATTAATACAGTTTATAATATCCCGCTGTTAACTCCTATAAATTAAACGGACAGAACACTCAACACTGCATCAATTTGCCAGTCAGATGGTGGAAAGATACCATAAAGACAGACGAAAAAAAAAAAGAACGAGAGATTATGTAATTAAACTGGCAAGGGTCGCTAACCAAGTTTTTTTTTTTTCAAATGTACCAAAACTCGTGACAAGTTTGGACCAAAACACTCATATTTCGGAGAGCTAACTTATAACGAGAAGGATAATATCAATATTCTGAATAGACATTTTTCATCAGTTTTCATAAACGAAAATTTAACAATGAAACCATCTCCAGAGATGGCGAAGAAAATAAATTAAGCCAGTTTGTAGTGACCAGATAAACTACAACATCTAGTAGGTCGCCAGGTCCCAATGAGATATTTGTTAGTATATTAAAGGAATTTAAGGAAGAACTTATTATGCCTTTGGCAATAATTTTTTTCTTCAGATGTTTTCGTATCAGTGGATGATGGACACGATTATTATATGGTTTACCTCGACTTTAGCAAAGCCTTTGACAGGGTCCCCACGAAAGACTAATACGTAAAGTGGAGGCTCGTGGAATTGGAGAGGATATTCTAAATTGGATTAGGGCGTTGGTTACAGGACAGGAAACAGAGAGTAAGCATTCGTGGCACTAAACCCGATTGAGGTAACGTCATTAGCGCCGTAACCCAAGGCTTAGTATCTTATTTGGGTCATTACTAAATTTTATCATATACATTAAAGACATACATTTAGCCGTAGACAGTAACATAAATAAATTTGTTGACGACACAAAAATAAGGCGTGTAATTAAATCTAATGAGGACTCCAAACATTTTACAGGAATATATAAGCAAATTTATCGCATGATCTGAAAATGGCAGAAGAAATTTACTGTGGAAAATGTGAAATACTTAGCCTAATAGATGTAAATAGAGAAACCAGATTACAGATGAACAACGTTGTTATGGAGAAACCTGAGTGTGTGACAGATTTAGGGGTAAATAATAAATAGGAACCTTGAGCCAAGACAGCAATCGTATATACTAGAAATAAGGCTGACAAGGTACTAGGTTTCACATCAAGGAGTGTTAGTTGTTGTTGTGTTGTTGAGATTGTCGGACCGTAGTCCGACACGGGTCTTTGCCTGTAGGCGGCCCGTTTGGTGGTTCCGGCTGGAGCTCCTGGAGCAGCCAGACCGGATTTGGGATTGGAGGTCGTCCTACCTGCAGATATGAGAGGATACGATAGATTTTTGGGGGCCAAGAGACGTGTAATTAAAATTGATGGAGAACTAGTGCCAAAGCCGCAGCTAATAGCGCTAATCAAAGGTCCAGCGCCAGAGAAGGTCTTTGTGATATGTTTGGGATATAAACGGGTTGCTGTCTACAACGAATCTCCAGTAATATGCTATAAGTGTTGCAAGTGGGGCACATGGCATGGAAATGCCATAATGATTTTCGGTGTAGATTCTGTGGAGAAATGAATGAATCTAAGGTATGTGGAGATAAAATTAAGGCAAAGGAGAAAATTACACCAAAATGCTGTAATTGTGGAGGGGCTCACAATGCCAGCTCGTGGGTGTGTCTTAAAAAACCGAAAGTTCAGCAATTGCAATCACGAGCTCAGTCCACTAATCAAGAGGATAAAGGTGACGGTGCAAGGGGCGATGTTGCAGGGACACCAATTGCTGTAAATGTGTGGGAAAAGCGTATGGAAATACGAAATGCAGCAGCACAGACGGACATAGGTAACGGGAACAATAACCTTACAGCCCCTAACATTCTAGTAGAACTCCGTAAGGAGTTTGATGAGCTTAAACAAGCAGTAATGAATATCAAGAAATGCTTGGTGAATCTTGTGCCATATTGTGATGTTGCTCTTGTTAATAAAGATAGTTCAAAAGAAAATGAAACATTAGTAGAGATGGAATCAAATATTGTGGATAGCAATTTAGAGCAAAATAGTAATCATAGTCAGTTAGGAAATAGAGTTGGTTCGGTTTCTAAAGAGAATGTAGTAAACAAGGAAATGCTTGTTGACCTGACGAACATTCTTGACTCTGTTTTGGAATTTATGGAAAATCCAAGGGACGACGTCAAAAAGAATGTTCTTATTTCGGTGAAGAATATGAGGGGGAAATTTTATTCTAATGGAACATAATGTCAGCTTAATTTCCTGGAATGTTAATAGTTTGAAAAAAAGGTTAACGGATCTTCATGCATATGTTCATTCTAGTAGTATTGATGTCATTGCTTTGCAAGAGGGTGGGACAAACGGAATATCTTTGCAACTAAGAGGTTATCAAAGTTTTGAATTACCAACTGATTTGACTGTAAATTGTAGAGGTTTAACGACTTATATCAAAGTTGATATTCCAGCATCATTTCATTCTGCTCTAAAAATAAACGGTACCGATTATTTGTGTGTTAGTATTACGCTTCAAGATGCTACACTGTTCATTATTAATAATACTTTATGTGCATGCTGATTCATTGACAGTTGATGATCTACCGGACATTATTTTTGCTGATGATTGTTTACTAATTGGTGATTTGAACGCTAGGCACATCAATCTTGGCAGTAGAGGTTCTCAAAATCACAATGGAATGGTTCTGAAAAATATTTTAGATTCTATAGAAGGTGCTAGGGTCCTTGGAGCTGGTGAGCCGACACATGTTAAAGGGGGTACTTGATTATGCAATACTTTTTAATATGTTAGATGTGCATACAAATTTGGATATTGTGGATACGCTTCTGAGTGATCACTTTGCAATTGAAGTGAAGCTTCATTTGAACAAAAATTTTTATTTTAACAATAGGAAAAGGTATACAACAACAGTAGGCAAACATAGTGAATTTGTAGCAAAAGTCGGCGAGTGGTATAAAGAGTACAAAAAGCTTGGAATTAAAGATGAAAACATATTTTATGATGATTTGTTAGGAGTGATTGATTCCATTTTGAATAAGCCAAGGAAACAGTATGGAAATACCACAAAACCTAAGCCTAGGTATTATAATGACAAGATTGTAAAGGGGTGGAATAAGTTACTGAGGAAATGTCATAGCAAGTGGAGTCAAGATCCTAGCAATGAAAAAACCCGGGAAACTCTGATTGAAGTGGCAGAGTGTACAACAGAGTTAAATCAGAAAGCCAGAAGTATGTATTGGAGTGGTTTTTTTGAGAGAGATTGCTCAATCAAAATCTTTGAATCAGGTTTGGGATGGTGTGAATAGGGTAAGAGGAGTCAAGAAGAAATTTTATGTGCATCCCAAGCCAAACGCCAAAGCTAATGAACTAATGAATAAGTGGGCGTACGCATCTAATTATGAGTGTCTCCCAAGTAATGTTCAGATTTGCTTGAGGAATTCAAGATCTATGAGGCGAAGGTTGGTGAATATCCAAAGTACTGTAAGTGAGGAAACCTGTGTTCCTTTTATTAAGGATGAAATTCTGAATGCTGTAAAGAAAGGGAAGTCTAGTGCTCCTGGCAGTGATGGTCTAACTTATGATGTTATAAATTATCTTATAAGTATGGAGGACAACCCAATTCTAGATCTCTTTAATTTGTCATATGAAAATGGAAGACTGCCAGTGAAATGGAAAATAGCACTCATTGTTCCTGTGCCTAAGGGTGATAGTGATTATAGACCCATATCCTTAACATCTTGTCTATCTAAAATGATGGAGCGAATGGTATAAAATAGATTATTGTGTAAAATTGATGGTCTCTTGTCTAGTAATTTGTTTGGATTTTTAAAGGGTAAAAGCACTACAGATTGTGTGATTAAATGTCTTAGTAATGCTAATGTCAACTGTAGATTGTTAATAGACCTTAAAAGTGCCTTTGATAAGGCAAATAAGGAAGTGATCTTAGATAGTCTTGTAAGTAAAGGTATAAAAGGGAAATTATTGATGTGGATTACAGATTACTTAACTAACAGAAAAACGATTGTCTGGTTTCAAGGTCATGAATCGGAAGAAAAAAGTCTAGGGTTGGGTACCCCACAAGGTGGCGTTCTTAGCCCTATGCTTTTTAATATTCATATGGACAAAATAGCTAGTTACAAATTCCAGGGCGAGTCCCAAGTAATCATTTATGCTGATGACATTCTGATCTGATGTAAGAATGAGGAAGATATGTCTAGGGTCATTGATCAGCTGCAGTATCTTTGTATCTCCTTGGGACTGGTCATTAATGAAAATAAAACCAAATTTCAGTCAAGGGCAGTAAATGGAAAAGAATTTTGGTTAAATGGAATAAAATTGCAAAAAATATCCAGTTACAAATATCTGGGAATGCTTGTGGGTATAAATAATGATGTTCAGGATCAAATTACTTAAATGTTAAAAATATATGTACAGCGAGGCTAAAACCTCTGAAAGTTTTGTCAAATAGAGCAAATGGTGTTGGTATACCAGTCTTAAGATCTACGTATTTAAGTACAGTGAGGAGTATCATTGATTATTCAGCTCCAGTTCTAGCTTCTTAATTAGGAAAAGATCTTAGGACAACAAGAATAGAGATTATGAGGATGGAGCTAGATGTCCCGAGCATAATACACAGAATTAGGGAGTTGACTGTCATTTCTACTCTAAGGCTTATTAGGCGTTGTGATGGGTATCTGAAGTCTGCTGTTGATAAATTTACTAATGCAATTACTAGTAATTTTAAGATGAATACTTATACTAAAAAACTTTGTCAGATGTTATGTGAATATAATATTGTAGATTTGTGTGTACCTTTGCCAAACAAAGTTTATTTGAAACCTTGGTTCATGGAGAGTGTATCTGCAAGAATTGATAAGGTAGAGTTTAAAAAAAAAGTAATCCTTTTGAGTTACGGCAAATATTCCTTGAGAAAATATCTGAGTACCATAAGGTAAATGTTATTCATATGTACTGTGATGGTTCAGTTAATGGGAATCGGGCAGGATGTGGCATTGTTATTATGGAATTTTTTGAATATGGTATTAGTGTTGAAGAAAGAATATCCAAGAGAATTGGGGATAGAAGTTCCAGCACCACTGCTGAACTTTATGCTATTTATGTGGGACTTAAGATTGCCTTTGTGAGGAAAAAGACAGTTTTTGGGTTTGTTGACAGTCAAAGTGCTCTATTTGCTCTACATTCTAAAGTGCCTCTTGATGATGATTTAGTTTTATAATGTAAGAAGTGTATTCATGACATAAAATCACTTGGATATGATGTTAGTTTTATGTGGATTCCATCCCATTGTGGTATTTATATGAATGAGGTTGCTGATGATTTGGCTAAGCAAGGGTGTGGCAAAGAAATTGTAGAATATGATTGTATTTTGGGTATTAAAAGAATAAAATCTGGAATGGTAAAAATCCGACAGCAATGGGAAATAGACAATATTCGGAAATTTTTTAACAACGGTAGCAGTAGTTTGAAACATTATGTTCGAGTTTTGAATTCTACAAGTTCTAATTATGGTAAGGCTTCGGTTAAGTATGATACATTTGTGATGAGGCTACGCTTTGGATACAAATATTATTGGCAATATATTGAAGGAACTGATGGCATTCCTTGTAAACTATGTGGCTATGTAAAGTCTCATACATTATATCATTACATTATGGACTGTAACTGTTTATCAGAATTTAGGGGTGATGGTATTACTGATATTACAGAGATGGTTTGTTATTTAGTAAACAAAAATATGGCTAAGAATATTATGAAAAAATTCTGTAAGTTTAACATAAGATTGTAGATTTTATGCATATCTATTTGTTGTATACATATCTGATTTATGATTAATAGAATGTTAAAGAGCTCTTGTTAAGACTAGTTTGGGCGGGCTAGTTAGCATGCTAACCAGTTCCTTTTGATGTAATTGTCAATAAATGTTTTGAATTTGAATTTGAATTTGAAGATATTCTAAAATGGATTAAGGCGTGGTTACAGGACAGGAAACAGTGAACAAGCATTAACGGCACTAAATCTGATTGGGGTAACGTCATTAGTGGAGTACCCCAAGGCTCAGTACATGGACCAATATTATATATTATATACATGAACGACTCAGATATAGGCGTAGACACCAACTTAAGAAAAAATAAAGGGAGTGACTTGCGAAATTCAAATGATACAGATTAAAAACTACTAAAACTATAACACTAAAACTACACTCAGGAAAATTGGGCACAAAAACCGTGTTGTGTAGTTAATTTACCGAGCATTACAGCGTGGAAATATCAACAAGTGAATGAATGAATGCACAGGTGATATACAGTACACAATAATGGCGAGCAGATGAGTGTGGATGACATTGATTTTTATATGGAGAACAGTAGGTGATTCACGATCATTCAGGTCCTCCTTATATTTTAAGCTTCCTTGAGAACCGTTCCATGGCAGTTGTTGTCAAGGGATCGATCTCTCGCTCCTTCTCTACCAATAGTGATGTCCCACAGGGTTCTGCTCTTTCATCTACTCTTTTCCTTCTTTTTATCAATGATTTACATAACACTACGACTAATTCTATCCATTCTTACGCTGATGATTTTACTCGTCACTCTTCTTCACATTTTTACCTTCCCCCTAATTCTCAAACTTTATCTGTTTCTAGAGCTGATATCATTTCATCTATCAATGCGGATATGTGCAGCATCTCCGAATGGGGAGGTAGAAACTTGGTTAAATTCAATAGTAATAAAACTTAGTATTTACCAATTACACTTTCCAAATTAGATGATCTCCCACCAATCACATTTCAGGATGCTATCATTCTGTCAAATTCTAAAATAGATATGCTAGGCCTCACCATTTCTTCTTATATGTAATGGAAGCCACACATCCACAACATTGCTAAAGCTGCCTCCCGAAAGCTGGGAATGTTGTACAGATGCCGTAGTTACTTCACTCCTGAACAGTTGCTTTTTTTTTCTTATAAGGGATTCATCGTCCTAACTTGTAGTACTACTCTCACATATGGGGTGGCTCTTTTTCTCCCCAGCTGTTAGATAGGATGAAATCAAAGACATTTCGTCTTATTGACTGCCCTCCTTAAGTTGATAATCTTTCTTTCCCCTTTCTTCGCCGCAATGTTGAATCACTCTCTCTCTCTTCTACAGAAACTTTAACGGGCAATGATCGGTCAATTTGGCATTCTGTGTACCACTGGCAAGGCCGTGGGTTCGTAACAGTCGTCTTGCCCGGGATGCCCACCGTTTCTGTGTGGATGTGGGTCACATTAGAATAACCCTTTATAGTACATTCTTCTCTCCTCACACAGCCAAACTGTGGAATACTCTGCCTTCTTCTGTGTTTCCATTCTCATACAATCTGTCTCACTTCGAAAAGCTGGTTTTCCGGCATCTTCGTGGTGTAGATTACCTGTTCCCGGGTGAGCTATTCCTCGTAAAAAAAAATAGATGTAGATAGCAGTAGGTAAGAAGGGAGGTTAGGAAGTAGGTCGGTAGATACCGAGCAGGAGATAAGTAGGTAAGTAGGCCGGATAGTTAAATATGTCGCAATTGTTAAGAAGGTAGGTAGGTACCAGGTAGGAGTTCTTAAGCAGATAACTAGATAGGTTGGTTAAGTAGGTAGAAGTTGTTAAGTAGACAGTAGTAGTAGTAGTAAAGAAGGTAGAAAGTAGGTAGGGAACAGTAAGGTAAGGTAAAGCAAGGTAAGGTAAGTTAATAGGTAAAGTAAGGTAGAATAAGGTATCATAAATAGGTTAGGTAAGGTACAGTAAGGTAAGGCAAAGAAGTAAAGTAAGGTAGAACAAGTAAGGAAAAGTAAGGTAGAAATGTATGTTATTGAACAGTAGGGTAAGGTAATTAGGTAAGGTAATTAGGTAAGGTAAGGTAAGGTAAGGTAAGGTACAGATGGATAAGGCAGGAAGGCAACAAGACAAGACAGCCAGGCAAGTAAAGAGGAGAGTAATTAGTTAAGGCAGGAGAGTGGCAGACGGAGGTGCTGTGGCTGGGTAGCAAAGGTTGGATGGCAGGGGTGGCATGGCTAGGTGGTAGAGGTGGCGGTGTCTTACCTGGAGCATGATATTCGTGAGTAGTTGTTGGGTTTCTTTAATCAGTACAGCATGTTCAGTGGGCAATGTTCCCGTTGTGATAACTTTATTAATTCTCTTTCGGCAGTTCTTAGCTCTCCTTCAGTCAAAGTTGGGTTGGTAATTAAAGCCAAACCAGACGCCCTGTGTCTCATATTGTCTTTGTATCGCATCACCCATGGTTGTAGCTTCCTAATTTGTCCCAATCTATACATACTTAAAAATCACCTCACCAAGCGATTTGTCTCCTGGACATTTTGCGTAGTGGGTGAGCCAAGAATACCCTTCCCACCACAGGGAAAATTGTATCAGTTGTTTGACGGGCATCCCTTTCATGATGACATCACCAGGATTATCATTAGTGTCAATGTAACAGTACCAGATGTTAGTATGATGGACTGGACGTTTATCAACGGTATTTGGGATAGAGATCGGCAACACCTTTTGACTGTTCACCCTCGCGCAACTCATCGACATATCCACGAAAACTGCATTCATTGTTATATTCTGGCTGCGAAGGGCAAGCTGGCTGAAGCTAATAAGGAGGTTCGCTTAGGATTTGTTCTAGAGTACTCACCTGTTGTCCCCGACGACTGGAAGACTATGATTTTTGCAGAAACATTTACATTTGCAGCAGTGGGCTTTCTTCATTTTCTAAGTCTGTATCCTTCTCTTCTTTCTCTGTTCTTTATACTCGTAAGACGGTGGCGGTGGAGAGGGAGAGATTTGTTAATGGTTTAGGGGAGGTGGGGGTTTGCCAGTGGTCACTCCTCCCACGAGAGGGTAATCTTATTGGAGGGGAGAGGAAGAAAGGGAGAGAGGATAACTGGGGAATAATGGGGTTTTGTTATTACTTAAGACTCACTGTATCACTGCATACCACCAAGTCACTTATAACAAATCAACCTTTCTCAATAAAGGAGGGATGATTAGGACGATTAGTAATGGTTATTGCATTTATTGAATACTTTGTATTAGGGTTTAACAATTACACTTCAAAACAATAAACCTATCTTCCTAGTTAGTTAAACAGGGGTCACATGAGTCACAATACATTTCGTGAAACGGATAAAGCCTGAAGGTGTTTAAAACTCGTTGGAGGCATAGTTAGCTCTATGACGTCACACTCACAGGCCACTGTCATCGGCTCATGCTTGGCGGGAAACACTCATGACATTGTAGTAATAATAATAATAATAATAATAATAATAATAATAATAATAATAATAATAATAATAATAATAATAATAATAATAATAATAATAATAATAATAATAATAATAATAATAAGAAGAAGAAGAAGAAGAAGAAGAAGAATATGAAGAAGAACAACAACAATAAAAACAAAAGAACAAGAACAAAAGCACATAAGGAATAGCAACACGAACAAAAACAAAAATAAGAAAAATAACAACAAAAGAAATAACAACAAGAACAAATCAAAATAAGAACAACAAGAACAACAAGTCAAAACAAGAACAACAATAAAAACAACAAAAACAATAAGAAGCAAAAGAAAACAATAAAAATAACATCATCAACAACAAGCACAAGAACAACGACAAGAACGAGAACAACAACATCAACAACAACAACAACAACAACAAGATAACAAGAACAGAAAAAAGAATAAGACAAGAAAAAGAACAACAAACACAAAAAAATCAAGAAGAAGAACAACATTAACATGAATAAGAATCAGAAAAACAACAACAAAACAAGAATAACAACAACAGCAAGAACAAGTACAACAATAAAAAACAAGAACAACAAGAACAAAAACATGAACAAGAACAAGAGTAAAAACGAGAACAACATCAACAACAAAAATAACAAGAATAAGAATAAGTGCAACAAACAAATGACCAAAACAAGTTCAATAACAACAATAATAAGATCAACAAGTACAGCAACAAAAACAAGACCAACAAGGACAACATGTTCAAGAATAGGAACAATAAGAATAACAATAATAAAAATAAAAAGAACAAGAAGAAGAAGAACAACAACAGCAAGAACATGAACAATAATAACAGGATCAACAAGCACAACAACATGTACTAATAAAAACAGGGAAAAACCCACTCTCAGGGTTTCTCAGAAGCAAGTGATAATGCAACTCCTGGAGAAATATCGCATCATCGTGGCAGCTGTACCACGACGTCACAGCCAAGCAGGCCTACCTGACAGACTGCTTGCACGTGATTGCATTGTTCGTCACAACATGGACTTCCTACCGACTGGTCCAGGTGGTCGTAAGGGGCAAAGGGGGTGTTACGTCTGCGCTCACACCACAAAGCGCGCAGCTAAGCGTAAGGACGTGACGACGTGGTGCAAGGAGTGTGGCGTTGGTCTCTGTCCACCTTGCTTCGTGGAGTACCATTCTAGGAAAACATTCAAAAACAATGTGACACGTGCTTGTAAATAGTGTAACTAGTAGTATAAATGTATTTGTAAGAAACAAGCTGACATATTTGTGGAAAAGGTACACAGTTGTATGCATTCACATCTCAGTGACCCTGAGTTTTTACTGTTCCTCAATCATTACACAATGTCCCCACAATAATGAAACTTGTGTCATTCCCTTAGATGTGCTAGATCGTATGTGTTACACCTCGTTTCCCATGGTGTCGACACAATACTCCCTCATATCGATCCTGATGTCTTTCTACAAAACTCACTGGGTTACACCAACCCAAACTGTAACTATTACTTTCCTGACTCCCCCGAGTTTAGTTCTAGTCTCCTACTACCTCATTCCTTCTCCTTGATTAGCCATAACATCAGCAGTATTCCCCTTCATCTAGATACCTTTTTAGATCAGTGTTTATCTTCTATTGGCCACAAATTTGATGTACTTGGATTCTGTGAGACCAAACTCACTAACGATATTGACCATTTGTATAACATTCCTAATTATAATAGACACTGCGTCAACACGTCACGACACAGTGGTGGTGTCTCCCTATATGTTGATATCAAGTATAACACTTCTGTAAGAGATGATTTAAAGGTTCAGGAGGAGTACATGGAGAGTGTTTTCATTGAATTACGTAACGACACACGAAATATCCTAGTAGGGATAATCTACAGAAGACCCCACACTAATATAAGGAATTTTCTTGATAAATTTTCGGAGCTTATCTCTATCATAAGTTCAGAGAGGAAAGACTGTTACATCACAGGAGATTTCAACCTTGATCTATTAAAATCAGAAACCGACACCTCAGTATTAGACCTTCTTGCTACCTGTCATTCTAAACTCGTCTTCAACACTATAACCAAACCCACTAGAGTAACTGCCACCTCTGCCACTGTGATAGATCATATCTGGACTAGCAACACTCCTAACAACCTAGCAAGTGGAATTATTTATAACAATATCTCAGATCACTTCACAGTTTTTGCCATGTATAAAACAGCCACAAGACCTGAAAGGTCTAGTAGTCTCAATTCAATACAGAGACTACTGCGCCGACAACATGCTCCTTTTTGAAAACAACCTAATGAATGCTAACTGGGATCTTGTCTATGCCTCCAACAACCCTAACGTGAACAGCTGTAACTTCTCTAGCATCTTCAATGCTTGCTTTCATAAATGCTTCCCGCTCAAGACTAAGTCAGTGAAAACTGTATCCATTTCCAAACCCTATATCACAAGCAAAATTAAGATAATGATAAAGGAAAAACACAAACGCCAAAGGAAATTTGCAAAACGACCCATAACTTTCGGTGATGCTAACCGAAGTATCAGAAATAGAGTAACTCAAGCAGTTAGAAATGTCAGACGTAACTATTATATAAATAAGCTCCAGTCAGCATCAGGCGATAGTAAGAAAACCTGGAATGTCATAAATTCTATTCAGAACAGGAACACTCAGCCTTCGGCCCCCCACTCAGCTTTTATGATAAACGATTCAGTTATAACGGAACCCTCCCTCATTGCCAACCACTTCAATGAATATTTTATTAATGTTGGGAAAAATCTTGCAGAGAGCATCCCTGATCACCATGAGGAATTTAGAGCCTACCTGCAAAACAGACAGCAAAATGAACTATTCTTATCCCCTGTCACAGCAGATGAATTACTGGCCATCATAAAAATGTCCAAAGATGCAGCAGCAGGCGAAGACAATATACCAATGAGCATCATTAAAAAGTTGCCCACTTATTACTACCTGTTCTCCTCCACATTTGTAACTCCTCCTTCACTAGTGGTGTCTTTCCTGATAAACTGAAAATTGCTAAAGTCCGCCCGGCATTGAAAAAATCTGGGGACAAAGGTCTCTTCAAGAACTACCGCCCCATATCAGTCCTCCCAGCCTTGAGTAAGATACTGGAAAAGCTAGCATGTAATAGACTAAATTTCTTCTGCAATGCCAATGACATCTTTACAGACTCCCAGTTTGGATTTAGAGCTAGAAGGTCGACTGAGAGTGCTCTGCTATCCTTTACTAATGACATCTTAAATTCCTCTGATGACAGTCAGTTCACAGTCGGTATATTCTTGGACCTCTCTAAAGCCTTCGATGCTGTCGACCATACCATCCTCCTTTCAAAGCTTGAACATTACGGCGTTAGGGGCCTGTCGCACAATTGGTTTACCTCATATCTGTCCAGCAGGATGCAGTATGTCTGCTATAATAACCACCAATCTGACTCCACGCCTATCTTGTATGGAGTCCCCCAAGGTTCAATTCTCGGTCCAGTACTGTTTTTGTTGTACATAAACGACATAGTCCACGCCAGCCCACTCATTAAATACAACTTATTTGCAGACGATAGTAATCTCTATGCCAGCAACTCAGACCTCCATTCCTTGATGAGAACTATGAACACTGAATTAACTAAAGTCGGGACCTGGGTAATACGTAATAAACTGACCATAAATCTTGAGAAAACCCACTACACGATCTTTCACAGAAGAAAAAACTTACCTCCAGACTTGAACCCCCTGTACCTTGGTAATATAGTCCTCGAACGCGAGCAAAATACAAAATTCCTCGGAGTTATTGTTGATGAGAAAACCACATACAAGCCATACACAGTAAAATCAATAAACAGTGCAGTATCATGTATCACACTCGACAGTCACTCACTCTCACAGCAATGAAAGAAATCTATCATGATCTTGTTTACCAACACCTGATACACTGTCACACACTATTGGGGGCCTCTGGCTCTTCAAAAACACAATCTCTGGTTACTGCACAAAAGAGAGTTGTACGGACAATGACCTACTTGAAAAAAACAGATCACACAAACGAAAAATTTGCTATATTGAAATTTTTAAAATTCGAAGATATTAACACTTACTGCTGTGCCCTCTTTGTTTACAAATCTATCAATCACTTGCTTGACAATAATTACTTCCAGTTCCGGAATAATCAGAGATACAACTTAAGGCACCCAGAGCTACTAAGGCCACCCCCCATGCGCTCCTCTCAGTCCCAGACCTCCATAAAATATCATGGTGTGAAGGTATGAAACAACTTACCCCCACCCATCCGAGCAAAGACTACGCTCCCTTCCTTTAAATCATCTCTAAAAATATATCTATTGTCGAAGTATTAATATTTCTTGTAACACTTACTATATTTACAGTACCTGCTTTTATTGTACCACCAAATCCGTTTTATCGGGAATTATCATGTAAATAAATAAGTAATTACCATTGCAATACACATAATTGCCAACTAGACATAATCCTGAAAGCTCTGTCCTCTTGTTCAACCTTATTACTGCACAACCCAGGTTGTATTGCTCCCCCATTATACATATGTTTTTAAATTCCACTCTAATTTATATGTATATGTGTATGTGTATGTGTGCGTGTATGTGTATGTATATGTATGTATGTATGTATGTATATATATTTATATATATATATATATATATATATATATATATATATATATATATATATATATATATATATATATATATATATATATATATATATATATATATATATATATATATATATATATGTGTGTATATGTGTATATATGTATAGGTATGTGTATATGTATGTATAAATAAAAAAAATAATAAATAAATAAATAAATAAAAATAATAAATAATAAAATAAATAAATATTGAAGTGATAACCGTGGTAGCATTATGAGATGTACTTATTATTACTATGCTATTGTACTATTCCAGATGATACTAAATGTTACATAATACTTCCTTGAGATAAATGTATAGTATATATCAGGTGCCTCAAAGAGAGCTCAGGTTCTCAACTGGCTCAGCCATGTTAATATTGTTATTATTATCCACTCTATATCTGTGTTTTTCTGGCTAAATAAACTGTTACAATTCAATTCACTCGTCTCTACCCACAGGCGCTGGCAGACAGCTTGCTAGGCATCTGATTAGCACCAACCCCTATGACCTCCTCCTATAGGTCCCCAGCCGTTACCAACACCTCTTCCCTCCCAGACCAGATATCCCTCCTCCTAGTCACAGGCCTGGCATTTGACATTATTAGGGACCTGCCACTCTTTGCCATAAACAGATAAAATGTACCGGGAACTTTCCCCCCACACACTCATCATTCTCTCACTTTATGTAACTTGACAAAACCTATGACCCTTCAGGCTTTTACGCCCTTAATGTACGAGTCATAAAGGCAAGTATGAACTTTTCATACTTCCCTGTTGGGCGCTGTAAACGCTTCTGCGCTTCACCTTGCACAGGATGTAAGGGGGTGCCCAATAAACTAGCCCCCTCGGGGGCAAATCTGATTAGCACCAACACCACCACCTCACCACCTCCTACGCGCGGTCGGAGGGAAGCTTCTTGGTATGTACCTTCTTATGTTTATTTATTTTCCAGTGTTTATCTTTTTATCATGTTGTATCAAAGTGATATTACTAAAAGTAGTGTAGTTGTATTGTAGTGTAGTATTACTAGATGAAATTGGTATGATTATGTTATGAATGTATTTATTTGTGGAATTATTATTCCAATAATTATTTATATGACTTACTTGCTCTCCCAAACACAAAGACAACCAGAAATTCTGGCGACAGACTGGGTGTGTGTCGCCGAACAGTCTTTATGAAAAGTAATGCAAATAAAATAAATTCTAAATGAATTATTGAGAGGAAATAAGTATTTTTATCAGTAAAGATTTGTATTTTTCGCCATCTCGGACACAAAGGCGGCGGGAAAAGGACCCCTAATGTGTAGTGACAGCGAGCTGCTCCCTGTAAGAAAACCCAGATTTCTCATTATTTCACTCGTCACTGAGGGACAATATATAGTTTTTCTCTATCAAGGTTAGGAGGTCTTCATATTACTCTTATGGTTAATTTTTCCCTACCATCGGTTAATCCAATCCACAAAGTTTCTGTATTCAGTTCATTTTTTATTTCCGTATTTATTTCACACTTCAGATTATCCCTGACTTAGATTGCTACCCTATCTTCTTTCCTGATTTGCCTATCAGTATGGAATAATTTGTAACCTGCAATTTGGTATTCAACAGGTAACTCACGTGAGTCCATGTTTCAGTGAATGCTATTATATCGATTTTTTCGGTACATACCAGCGCCTGAGTTCTTTCATTTTGTTTCTCATACTTCTACTGTTCGGATAGTAGACATCTAAGTTAGTCGTGATCTGAGTCCTCCCTTTGTCGCATTTAGGTTATTACTGGAGTCTGGTAAATAGTGTGAATGTAAGGGTATGTGATGACTTTGATTTGGGTGGGTATTAGAGAGTGTGGTTTAGTGATAATATTGTGGTGACTTGAGTCTAGTGATGTGGTGAGGACGTGAGGAGGTGCATTGAGCGTGTGAGGATTTATGATGACTGTGGCTGAGCCGTGAGAAGTTATGGTGACTGTAGCTGGGGTGTGAGGTGTTATGGTGACTGTAGCTATGTTGAGAAGGGTTATGGTGATTGTGGCCAGGGGTTGTGAAGGGTTATGGTGACTGTGTCTAGGCTTTGAACGGTTAAGGCTAAGACTAGGTTGTGAAGGATTATGGTGACTGGCCAGGTTGTGAAGGGTTGTGGTGACTGTGATTAGAATGTTAAGGGATATGGTGATTGTAGTTAAGTTGTGAAGGGTTTAGCCTGACTGTGGTTAGATTGTGAAGGCTTATGGTGACTGTGGTAGAGACATGAAGTCTTGTGATGATGGTGGCTGGGTTTAGCGATAGTATGGTGACTAATGTTGTGGTGTGTAGAGGTGCAGTCACTGGCTACGAGAACTATGACCCATTCGCAATCTTCCATATAAATCACATAGAGGAATCCTTTGTGTATGTCTGCACTCCCATGTCTCATTGTTTGGCGCGGGTCTCACGCAACCTGGCCATTATGCAGTCATTACCCGATAAGCTGCACGACCGTGGGAGCCTTTTATCCGTGGTGCACCCAATCGCTCTTTATTTTAATGATGGGATATAGAATTTTTTCAACATATTAGTTCTTCAACAAAAAGTAGGTCAAGGAAGATGATAATTTGCTGCCAGTGGGAAGGTAGTGCAGACAGCTGGTCGCCGACGTCCCACCTCCTCCACCAATCATTATTATCAACATTCCCACACGGACTCAACTTCCTCTCTACTGGTGAGAATCCCCCAATTTTGTTCTCGTTAATTTAAATCCAAAGGCCTTAGTCACAATGCTGCTAGTATTTTTGCCTAATTTTTAATTATACGATAAACAAAGTAGTAGTACCCGCGATTTTTCTAAGGCGTCTTCCAAGGCAGTGTTGAGTGGTCCCCACAACTTCCATTGTAGTGTTGCCTCTGTATCTCATCAACTGATTGTATGTGTCACGAACGGTGGGTAAGTGATACACATAGGTAAGGAGGCGACATTTAAGCGGTAGATGTGACCATTGTGTAACCACCAATGATTGTAAGCACAGCTTTCCAACAATTTTTGGAAACTATGTTGTTACAAGAATGTGGCCATATAGAGGTATTACAGTTACCCGATCAACGAGGTAATCTTAATTACAAGTTCTACCATTATGTCACATTGACATTTACAGAGTACAATCGTGATTCCATAAATATTTTAACCTGAGTGTTTTGCTTAAATTAGTCAAAGAAATCTAGATGTGTAATATATGAAGAAATTTCATTATCTTCAACACACGATTAACTGCGTAAGTGGTCACAAGATGTCTGTGAGTAGAAGATACAGAAAACGATTGAAGTAAACTAAACACCGAGTATGTAGGCCATTTTTTAAAAAAATTGAAGGGAGTGCTTAAGATGCCAAAAACAATTGGTATGACAAGATTAATATAAAAATGGCAACACTTATAACTTATCTTTCCTCCATTATTGCACTTTTATTATGAAGGTAACTCAGTCCTAGATATTTCAACCAATAATTTTACGTGAACGTGTGTCAAATGGGCAGCGCTGATACAGTAAACTGTAGTTAACCTTTGTTTTCAGTCGACTAACTTCACTTTTCTAACTATAAAGTTGTGTACCCACTCTGTGCTAAACACTGTAGAATTGTGGTGTCCTGGACATGAACCAGATACTTTCAATTTTACGTTAATAAATTTTTAATAACGACAAGATGGGTGAGAAGGGAGGAAATCAGCTGTCGTTGCGACTTGCCGTCAAGACGCTTCCTTTCCAAAATGTTAAAAACAAAACTGTAATTGCATCAGTGATAAATTCATATATAATTGTGTACAATTTATTTTGTTAATTCATGACATTGATCATACACAGCACACCTAATTCAGGTGTTACACATAATTGGAAATCTAATGATTACTTATCAACGCTATATGACCTAGTCATAAGATTGACTATAATTCCACAAGAAAACTCTCCTATATAGCAATAGTTCGGCTAGATTTGATGAAATTCGTAATTTTAATAACAAATGCGTTTAAAGTGGCCACTGGTAGCTTACCAGCGCGAGTTGCTGATACATATTGATTATTTTGCTGAATAGTATTATTCTTTATTTACACACACACTTAGTAATCAGTAAGACTTCATTATTGCCTCAGCCATTCAGATTGTTCACTGAATGATACCACGTAATCCGTCTCTCCACCTTTCTTCAATTACTTCTTGATTGGCCAATAGCTATTTTATCATTAGTTTCTTCATGTTTTATTGAAGCTGTGTGTGGAAAAGTATCTGCATGTAAGTGGTGCAGAGCATATTTGAATCGAAAAAATATACATTTTGTGCAAATGTGGCAGGGAAATCCTGAAAGACTTTACACAATGTTTAGACACACTTTTAAGGGACTTTGATAAGTTCAAAGCTGAACAGAGGAACAACAGTGAAACTGGTGACATTTCTAAATGACCTGATAAGAGAAGATCGAGAAGTAAACTGTACAGTATATTGAGGATATGGAGAAGCTTTGAAATGATGCAGTAGATATTTAACAGTGTTTCCGCACTGGAAAGTTTGTTGTGAAAAGAACCCAAGGACTGTTCTAAGCTGTTGTGTTGGATATAGTTCTGAAACAAACAATCAACTGCTCATAGAAAAGTAGTGCAGGTATCATCGGAGAAATCGGTAAACGATAATTCTCACGATTAAAGTGTAAATGTACAAGGTAATTTTAACGAAATTTATTTATTATTAATATATTTTAGCCCGAGCTATCGCCATGGCCAGTCATAAAGTATTTTCTTTTAATTTCTCAAGTGTAAACATTATTTTTTTCTTGTATTTTACACTCAAGAAAAACGATACATTATTCAATATTTCAATTTAATAATTACACCAATGAATATAGAAGGATATTTTAATATTTCTGCTCCTTAAATGTTCTGGTCTTTGATTATGTTGTCATCAAATGGTAAAATATCTTGGTTCTTTCTGTTTTTATATGCATCTGGCAGATATATTGCTTGCCAGAAATATTTATGCTACGTAAACTAATAACTTTTACCAACAAATATTGCAGTGCCAGTGATGTCGTGGACCTGTAGTTGTTTCAAATGCTTTTGATTATGGAAGCTTGTCCCTCCCCCTTAGGATTAATTTAAATATTTACAGTCAGCCAAAGATGCATCGACCCCACTCTGGTTCTCATACTCGCAATTTTACCTGGCAATACTTGGTGAAATAAGAACATAACATAAGAAAATCAGAAAATAAGGAGTCTGCAATAGGCCGGTTGGCCTGTGCATGGCAGCTCCTGTCGAGAGTTACTACCACTCTCTATCATCCATGGATCTATCTAGCCTCCTTTTAAAACTTTACAGCGTTCCAGCACTTACTACAAAGTTGCTAAGCTTGTTCCACTCGTCCACCACCCTATTTACGAACCAGTTCCTTCCTTTCTCCCTCCTAAACCTAAACTTATCCAACTTAAATCCGTTGCTACGAGTCCTATTATGCTAGGATATTATAAGAACTTTATCTATATCGCCTTTATTGATTCTTTTCACCCACTTAAGTACCTCTATCATATCTCCCCGTCTCTTCGTCTTTCTAGGGAATGCAAGTTTAGTTTCTTTAACCTATCTTGTTATGGAAGGTTTCTAAGTCCCGGAATCATTTTCGTCATTCTTCGCTGCACAGACTCCAGTGAATTGATATCCATTCTATAATAAGGGCACCAGAACTGAACCACATAATCGAGGTGCGGCCTGACTAACGCGAGATATAGTTGCAATAAGACCTCTGCACTCTTATTACTTACACTTCTAGATATAAAACCTAATACTCTGTTTGCCTTATTTCGAACATTAACTCACTGTTTTCTAGGCCGACGGTCCGGGCTTACAAGTACCCCTAAGTCTCTTTCACAAGTTGACCTTTCTAGGTTGATGTTGTTAAGGCTGTATACATTGGCAGTATTTGTTCTTCCAATATTAAGTACGCTGCACTTGCTGGTGTTGAATTTCATTTGCCATTTCTCTGATCACTCCTGCAGTTTATTTAAATCCTCCTGTAGTGTATTTGCATCCTGCCCTGAATTAATCTGCCGCAAACTTGCTTATGTCACTGCTGATCCCAGTATCTAGATCGTTTATATAGATTATGAACAAGAGTGGGCCCAATACTGACCCTTGGGGAACCCCACTGGTTACACAGCCCCACTCAGATTTAACCACATCTACGCTGACCCTCTGTGTTCTATCGGTGAGCCACGATTTTATCCAATTTAAAACTTTCCCCTCGATACCATGAGCCTTAGCTTTTCTCAGAAGCCTCTGATGTGGTACTCTGTCAAACGCTTTGCTAAAGTCTAAGTAAATAACATCGCAATTTTCGTCATTATCTACTACCTCGAAGACTTTCCTAAAAAATGTCAGCAGATTTGTTAGACAAGATTTTCCCTTTGTAAACCCATGTTGAGAGTCATAGATTAATTTACTTTTCTCTAAATGCGATCGAATGCTATTTGCTATAATTGATTCAAGAAATTTCCCCACTACTGACGTCAAACTAATCGGCCGGTAATTTGACACTGATGCTCTGTCTCCCTTTTTGAATATGGGTACTACATTTGCCTGTTTCCATAAGTCTGGCACAACTCTGGCGTCTAATGATTTTGTAAATAATTTACGAGGGGTCCGCTAATCTGTTCCTTACACTCTTTCAAAACTCGAGGGAAAATTTCATCAGGCCCTGGAGACTTTGTCTTCTTTAGTTTATTTATCTGCTTAAGAACATCATCTTTTCTGATAGTGATATTCTTTAATTTCTCTTCTTCATTTCCCCTAAATATCAGTTCCACCTCTGGAATTTCCTCGTGAATTTCTTCTGTGAAAACTGATTAAAAGTAGCTGTTCAATGCTTTGCTTATTTCCTCACTGTCATCGATTGCTTCCCTCCCTGACCTTAAAGGCCCAACTTTGTCCTTGACCTTTGTCATATATACCTGGAAAAATCCCTTGGGATTCGCCTTGGATTGGCGGGTCGTTTTTCGGCTGTCTCACTGTCAGAATAGATATGAAACAATCCATTGGTAACATTATAATAATAAAATATTCATCATTATTTAAGATCATGGCAAGTTTCCAAATGTTCGTATATTTGCTTAAATAATGCTCTCTAACTTATGTCAAATTTTATTATGCAATGATCACATTGTAAAGACAATTAAATCCTCCGTGAAACACTGAAGGTTAAATATGGAATACGTATTCTTGAAATTTGATATGAGAATTTTGCGGCACCTCTGGTTGTAGTTGCGTTGGTAATTCATTAACCTAATTTTCTTTATTATTTATGCAAATATACGAACATTTGAAAACTTGTCATGATCTTAAATAATGATGAATATTTCATAATTATTAGAAATAGATCCAACAATCAAAAGCCATATTACATACAGCCTTTTTTCACCAAATATTGCCAGGTAAAATTGCGTGTACGAGAGCCTGGGTTGAGGTCGATGCATCTTTGGCTGAATTAAGTCTGTAGATTAAGCTGGCTTCCTTCAGAGAAAACTGTAAATTGCATTCCTAGACTATATAGGTAACACTTTTAAGTGTATTTATAGAAAACATACATTCATTATTATTCTGCCCACCATAATAAAGTCAAACAGTCAGTATTTTCAACAATGTTTTTACGTGCCTTGAGAATTTGCAGTCCGGAATTCATCGATGAGGAATACAAATATATATATAATATTGGCTCAAACCTTAAATACCCTAGATATTTCATAGACAAATGCTTAAACATTACTAAGAAAACTTTTTATAGAACTGACCCCAAGCCCACCCATGACCATAAGAATATCTTAATATTACCATTTCACAAAAATTTCTCACACATTCCTGCACAACTAAAAACCTGGAACGTCAATGTGGCATTTAAAAACTCATGCACTGTTAAACAAATGTTAATCAAGAACTCCCCCAACAACACAATTGGTTGCATTTATAAAGTTCCTTGCAAGGAATGTAATATGTTTTACTTAGGCCAGACCGGTAAAGATCTTGCAACTAGAATTAAACAACACAAATACAGTGTTAGGATAGGCCAGGAATCCAATGCTCTGTTTGTTCATTTGAGGGATAACAAGCATTGCATTGACTGGGATAATGCCTCCTCAATATTACCATGTAATTCAATTGATAGTAGGAACATCATAGAATCTAGTCTTATTAAACATACCGAAGCATTCAACATGAATTTGAGTAACGGCATGTACAAGCTGGACAATTTTGTCATTAAGAAGATTTGTGATCAGGTGAGAAGGCCGGGTCACTTGACCATCTGACCTGACCACCAACCGTTGTGTGCTATTTAAAGATTAGTAGGGTCATTACCTAATACCTGACCATTGTGGACCTGGTCTCACCCTCCTCTGTATATATACACCTTGATTTGTATTACTCTCTCTAGTCTGTACTCACCCCTGAAGATGTGAATTACACGAAAGCGCTTGGGAACTTCGTGTTTTCTTCTTTCCTTGTGGTTATCAGCATATATATATATATATATATATATATATATATATATATATATATATATATATATATATATATATATATATATATATATATATATATATATATATATATATATATTAGGGTGGTCCATATTTTTCAACTTTGGAATTTTTTACCACAGACCCTGCTAAAAGTGTCCATGTAGGACAAAAACATTGTGTGTAGAATTATTTTTAAATATATTAATATTTAGAGGTTGCACAAAGCTGTCAAAAATTAAGTAATCGATGTAGTCGATTACTTTGTAGCCGATTACGCCCATCACTAGTGCGTGTCAAAAATTAAGTAATCGATGTAGTCGATTACTTTGTAGCCGATTACGCCCATCACTAGTGCGTCGCATTTGGCACGATTGTTGTGAGTTTTTGCTGGTCGTGATTGATGATTGGGGAAATTAGAAACAGTTCTGCAGAGTATTCTCATTATCAATTTATATTAATAGTTAATTTCTTTATTCCTCAGGTCAAAATGGCTAATGCAGGAGTAAAAACACGAGAAAATGTGATGACATTACAGGGGCTAAGTTACCTTCAAACAGGCAAGTGTTACAGTATTTTTTAAGCCTGCATCGCATACAGAAAATCTAGCGTATTGCCAGATACCCAAAGAATGTTCTATACTACTGAGGGTATATACAAACACTTGTTGTCTTTAAAAGTAGGTTCTATTCTCGTACGGGAGATATAATACAGTAGGACGCGGAAGCCTGTGGGCACGCCACCAGGACTCGGTCTTAACTACCTCTACATCTATCTATGTATTACTACGCACTGGCCTGTACAGATGCCAGCATTCACAAGCTGAATACATAAAGTATAAATGTGATAATTTATATACATAATATGGTGCACAATAAATAGAATATTACATAGAATTAATACATGTTCTGTAATACTTTACTATACATAATTAATAATAGTAATATAACAATATACAGCTGAAGGTACTACTTTGTGTCCATATATATCATACAGAAAAAAACATCAGAGTGGCAGCTGGGGAAGTCACAGACAAAGTTCTTCAATTTTGGACAAAAGCAAACATTCCCACACACCACACACCAGATTGTGTGAATCAAGTGCACAAAATGTTTGACAAGTGGAGTAGTTTGAAAAAGAACTCTTCAAGAAAGACAGAAACTCAAAAGCAGAAAGAGAAAGAGTTGACTGATTCATTTGAAGATCTCTTTGACATTGCACATGTGAATGCTTTGAATATGATGACAGTTCAGGAGGGTAAGGATTTCTTAATAGCGCATTGAGAAAAAGGGCGTCGTGGGGCAATGTAATCTCTTGACAAAGTATTCCTGAAAAGACAGAAACGACGAGAAAAAACTCTCAAGAAAGCAATGAAAAGAAAGTTGGCTGCAGACAGTGCAGAGGAAGAAACCAAAAAATGCCAGGCCATCGTTGTCTTGGACAGCAGTAGCACGTCTTCCTTCTGAGGAATCCAACCCAGTTCCTGGCCCATCAGCACTTCAAACTCCACTTACTGTGAAGAAGCGTGGGCGAAAAGAAGTTCTAACTCCAGAACTTTCTGCAGCATTAGATCGGACCAAGTCCTCAGATAGAATGGCCATGCACAGTGTCACCCAAACTGCTCGGAGTCTGGGCCATGATGTCAGTGAATTGATTCTGAATCGATCAAGCATCAGGAGGAAACGTCAGCATTATCGCAGTAGCACGGCAGCTGAAATCCTTTCAAACTTCAAACCAGAGTCAGTTTTAATTGTTCACTGGGATGGTAAATTGATGCCTGATTTGACGGGGCATGGGGGCCATGTTGACAGGCTCCCAGTTCTTGTCTCAGGCAATGGCACCTCCCAACTTCTTGCTGTTCCAAAACTTCCCTCTGGTACCGGTGATGAACAAGCAAAAGTTGTTGTGAAGGCTTTGCAGCAATGGCACATTGCAGACATCGTGCATGGCATGTGTTTTGATACAACAAGCTCAAATACTGGTCACCACAAGGGTGCGTGTGTCAAAATTGAGCAGTTGCTGGGTCGTGATTTGCTATATTTTGCCTGCCGCCACCATGTACTAGAACTTGTAGCTGGAGCTGCTTTTGAAGCTGTAATGGGGCACTCAGCTGCTCCTGACATACAGCTGTTCAGAAGATTCCAAGCCAAATGGGAACAAATTGACAAGCAGAAGTTTGAAGACTCCTCCACCGACGATCTGGCAGAAGAATCGGTCAGAGCTGTTAGGGACGATCTAACCAACTTCATTGAGAAGGCTCTATTGGAGACACAGCTTCGAGATGATTATCGAGAGCTGCTAGAGCTGGCCTCCATCTTCCTTGGCACATCACCTTCTCGGGGAGTACGATTTTCTGCTCCTGGTGCAATGCACCAAGCACGATGGATGGCAAAGACCATTTATTCCTTCAAAGTGTGGTTATTCCGTTCTCAGTTTAAGCTTACTCCAAAGGAGAACAGAGGACTAAGAGATTTGTGCATTTTCTTTGCCCGAATATATGTGAAGGCTTGGACAACTGCTCCACTTGCTGCAAAGGCACCAAAAGGAGATCTGATGTTGCTTAAAGCTCTACAAGACTACAGTACCATCAGCGATGCCATATCAAAGGCAACTTTCCACAAAATGATGAGACACCTCTGGTACTTGTCAGAAGAGTTGGTTGCATTGGCCTTCTTTGATGACGATGTTCTCCCAGCAGTGAAGGACCGCATGTTGGAAGCTATGAACATCGTTATTGGAGAAGAAAAGCATGTCAAACGGGTTACAATCAATCCAGACACACTCCAAGTGAAGAACCTATATGATTTCACGACAAAGAACACAAAGTCATTTTTCAAAAAGCTCAACTTGAATACAGATTTCCTGGCCCTCCCAGTAGAACAGTGGAAAGATGATCCTGGCTTCCAAAATGCAAAAGCCAGTGTACAAGCTTTGTCTGTGATCAATGATCATGCAGAAAGAGGAGTAGCCTTAGTCCAAGATTTCTCAGGCCGCATCACCAAGGACAAACAGGAACTGCAGTATCTACTGCAGGCAGTTGCTGACCACAGGAAATCATTCCCTAATGCCCTCAAGCAGACCTTACTGGGCGACAAAGAGTGAGACTGGTCCTCATGCGACCCTTGCATTAAGCAGCTAATACCCACTTAGACTAAGTGGGGGGGGTGGGGGGCCCAGGCTTGGAAATGGCTAGGAAATGATGTGTTATGAACATTAAGCATAGGCATAATATTGTTAAATTTCACTTGACTTGAGCAACCTCTAATTATTAGGATATTTAAAAAATATTTTACAGGCAACGTTTCTACCCCAAATGGAAACTTTTGCCAGGGTCTGTTGACAAAAAAATTACAAATTCTGTTTTTTGCCCCAAATAAAGGACCACCCTAATATATATATATATATATATATATATATATATATATATATATATATATATATATATATACTACCCCTGAAGATGTGAATTACAAAGCGCTTGGGAACTATCAGCATATACCTAGATCACAGCACCTACAGTGATTTACTTGTATATATATATATATATATATATATATATATATATATATATATATATATATATATATATATATATATATATATATATATATATATATATATATATATATATATATATATATATATATATATATATATATATATATAAGAACATGAGAATGGAGGAAACGACAGCGGGCCTATTGGCCCATACTGGGCCAATAGGCTGGAGTGGGCTGAGGCGGTTGCATACATGGAGAAGGCTGAGGAGAGAGAAGACAAGCAATGCGAGCATGAACAACTCTTAGCCCAGCTAGACTTTCAGAAGGAAGAAAGAAGCTGGGACGAGAAGAGAGACAAAGGGAACGGGAGTTGCAACTGGCCTTAGCGGAAAGGAACCAAAATTCTTCTCCGTCAGGAGCTCCCACTCAAAACGTCACTTATAGGAAATTTCCTCAGATGCCCTTCTTTAAGGAGGGCGAATGCATGGAAATGTGCATTTCCCGGTTTGAGCATCTCGCTGAAGCCTACGAGCTTGATGACCGCATTAAGGAATTTGAGTTCCTGAGCCTATTTGATGGGAAAGCTTTAGGGATTCTTCGACGACTAGAGCGTCCTGAAAATAAATTCCCTGACATGAAGTCTGCACTGCTGCGGGCATTTGGGCTGACTACTGAGCAAGCCAGCCATCTGTTCAACAGGGCAATGTTGGAAGAAGATGAAACGGCTGCACAATTCCGGGAACGTTTAAGGGACTATGTGGCTCAGTGGATGAGTAAGGATGAAACCCCCAAGTCCATGGACGGGGTTATAGACTTAATGGTGCGTACGCAGTTTCAAAGGTCGTGTCCTCATGAACTTGTGGCTCAAATCAGGGCCAATAGAGCTAAGACGTCGAAGGAAATGGCAAGCAAAGCAGACGCTCATTTTAGCACTTTCGGGTACCACACTCAGAGGCGGTGGTCGAACAGGGAGTCGGCAGGTACCCAACAAAGTTAACAACTTCTACAGAAACAGCCACCGAACTCACCCAGGCAACAGGGAAATAACCAACAACAGAAACAGCAGCAGAAGCAGTACCAAGGCCACCCGAAGTACCAGGACAGTTGGCGCCCGGGTAACAATCCACGATGGGACCGGCGGCAGGAACCCGCCATGGCTCAATTCGTAGGCCGAGGTGCCAGCAATAATAATCCACGAAGAGACCAGCAGCAGGAAGCCGCCAATGTTCAAACTGTGGGCAGGGAGTGGCCTGACCTTCCAGCAGGGCCGATCGTCATGCAACCTGAAGCAGGGGTTCATACCGAATCAGGTCTACCCCACCACACCTACTGACTTGTAATGGCCCCTGTCTCATCAACAGAAGTATTATATAAATGGGTTCTTTACATTTGATTTATATTCAAATTCATTCCCTGTAACTTTCCACTAACTATGAGGAGGTCATGAACTGATCACGTGAACGGTAGCTGCCCAAGAGGGTGAAGCCCATATGTCAGCAACTATGTAAGAGCGCACCAATGCGACGCCCTTAGTCAGTCTCACTCACAACTTATACTTCGGACGGACGTTGATTCACGTCTACTGTATTTACATAGATGCTGTCCCTTTCTCACCACAGTCATAAATAGTGGAACTTACGTTTGATCTACACTCAGGAATTAATTACATAATACTTTTTAGTAAAACAAGAAACTTTAATTGGGTTTCGTTACTAAAGCCCAATATACTATATGTGAACCAACCTGGTTAACTGGGAATTAACCAACCGGTTCAGACTAACTGCCGCCTCCTCCCTCTCCTCGAGGGGTCACTCCACTTTTCTTGTCAGGCCTGGATACGCTGGAGGAGTTCCAGTGACTGCCATGCGAGATAGTGGGGCATCAGGCTGTATTGTCAGGAAGGAATTGGTGAAGCCACATCAATACACCGGAGCACAAGTAAGTGTTAAATTGGCCAGTAGTTACATTCAAACGGTTCCAGTGGCCAAGGTTGAGGTGGACACCCCTTCTTCTCAGGTTGGGTCACTGCAGCAGTCCTGAGGGAACCTACAGTATATACGATCTCATCATTGGAAATATCAAGGGAGCAAGAAACAGTTGTGCAGTGGATGCTGCAACCCAAACTGATGCTGCTGCTTTGATCCAAGTTAATGCTGCTGCAGTCACTCGGGGTATGGCTCAAACCAAACCTCGAGCCACCCCATTGGCTATTGCCACATCGTCTGATCTCATCAACAGTCAGGATGTCGTCCAAGAGCAAGAGCATGACAGCACGCTCACTTCAGTACACAAAGAATTTGATGGTTGGGACAATCAAGTAGACATTTGGGAATCGAACGAGGTTCGTAAAGAAGAGGAACCGTCTCTACCGACAGACTGAGACATCTCTGGGTGAAACACGACTCCAGTTTGTGGTTCCTTCCAAGTACCGCCTGGCTGTGTTCAAGCTAGGTCATTGCACTGCTCTTGGTTATCATATGGGTAAAAAGAAGACCTTTCATCGCATCAGTGCAGCGTTCTTCTGGCCAAGGATGGGCCAGGAGATCGCTAGGCTAGTCCGCTCTTGTGATGTTTGCCAGAAAACCAGTGATCGAGGGCGAGTCCCACCTGCACCACTACGGACCCTCCCACTGATCTCTGAACCCTTTGAGAGGGTGGCGGTGGACATTGTGGGACCGATAAACCCAAGGGCGAGCGATGGGGCAAAGTATATTCTCACCTTGGTTGACTTTAGCACGAGGTGGCCCGAGGCGGTGCCCTTGAGGAACATTGAGGCCACGACTGTTGCAGAAGCCATGTTGGAAATCTTCTGTCGGGTCGGTATCCCCAAACAAGTCCTCAGTGACAGGGGGACCCAGTTTACTTCTGCCATGATGGAGGAGTTGATGCGGCTGTTATCGGTAAAGGGGCTAAAGACAACACCCTAACACCCGGTGTGCAACGGACTCTGTGAGAGGCTTAAGAGGACGTTGAAGAAAATGCTCAGGAGGATAGCAGCCGAACAACCTAAGGAGTGGCCGCGCTACATTGCCCACTTCTGTTCGCTTACCGGGATGTGCCACAGAGCTCACTCAAGGTGTCTCCCTTCGAGCTTATGTACGGCAGGTCCGTCCGGGGACCTCTACAGGTTCTTCGGGAACTGTGGGATGATGAGGAACCAGATCCGGAAGTCATGACCACTTATACATATGTCATTGACTTACCTGATCGTCTCCAAAAAACCTGTCAACTGGCAAAGCATGAGCTGATAAAGGCTCAAGAGGGGACGAGCCTTCCCAGTGTCATTCAGGAGTAATTTGCACGCCTCAGTGATCTCTGCACACTCCCGCCAGAGTGAGACTTTCACGGACGTTGAGGTGAACAGAAATCTATCAGCAGAGGAACGATATGACATCGGCTCTCTGTTGCATCGCTACAAGGACATCTTCTCTGATAAGCCCGGAGTTGCCCGGGTCGACTGTCACACTATTGAACTGACCAGCCCTACACCTGTTCGGGTAAAGCCCTATCCTATACCTATGCGACTGCTGGACACTGTCAAACAAGAAATTGAGGAAATGGAAGCAGTAGGAATCACCGAGAAATCATCATCTCCATACTGTAGTCCTATAGTAGTCGTCCGAAAAAAGGATGGGGGTGTCAGGATCTGTGGGGATTATAGGAGAGTAAATACCATTATCAGGTGGATGCTGAACCTATGTGTGATCAGAAAACTATTTTTTCAAGATTAGCTGGTTCCAAGTTATTTACCAAACTTGATCTGACCAAGGTGTTCTTCGAAATCCCACTGGACCCGAAGAGTCGGATGATCACAGCCTTTGGTACGCCAGGGGAGCCTCTACCAGTACAGAGTCCTTCCCTTTGGTCTCACAAACTCCCTGCCATCTTCAACCGCGTTATGAGGCAAGTCCTAAATGGCATCAAGGGAATTGAGGCATTTGTGGATGATGTGTTAATCCATAAAGCAACATTTGATGAACACCTGGAACTCTTAGAGGAGGTGTTCCGGAGGTTCCAACAAAAAAACATGACCGTGAAACCAAGCAAGTGCGAGATCGGTCAGGCCACAGTACAGTTCCTCGGACACACTGTCGGCGGAGGACGCTGCACCTGCCAGAATGAAAAGATCATAAAGGTCCAAGATGCACCACGGCCCACTACAAAAAAAATAAGTGAGGTCATTTCTGGGCCTCGTAGGGTACTACCGGAATTTCATCCCAAACTTTGCCGTGGTGGCTCTTCCTTTATCCGACCTACTCAAAAACATGCATCTAACAAGGTGCAATGGGGACCTGAACAAGAGGATTCTTTCAGTGCCCTCAAGAACCTGCTATGCAAGCAACCCATCCTTCAACTGGTGAGGAAGGAAGAGCCTTTCATCCTCCGGACCGATGCTTCACAGGATGGGGTTGGCGCAGTGCTACTACAAGAGGCAGGCGGCTAGGTTTTTCCAGTTGCGTATCACAGTCGGAAGTTGAAACCTGCGGAGAGGAATTACAGCACGGTTGAGAAGAAACTTTTGGCAGTGGTGGAAGGCATCAAGAAGTACTACTACTATCTCTACGGAGGTGAGTTTGTGTTGAAGACAGACTACATGCCGCTCACCAGTCTCCGACCATCTAAGAATGCAAATGCTCGTCTGATGCGATGGGCACGGTATCTCCAGCAGTTCAACTTCGTCCTCCGGTACAACAAGGGCAGCCTGAATGTGGGGGCTGACCTCCTATCTCGACTTGTGGCGGAACCATAGCAACTGATTGAGAGGTCACCTTCCCAAATGAGTGTGGAGTTGGTCTAGACTCCAATCGACTCGAGCCTCCAAGCGTCTGACGGCTCGTCATATGTTATGTATTTTTTCTTACACCTTTCTACACTTAAGAACATAACACAACACCTGTGCCACCTAAACATTGTGTACTGTACATACCCTACACCACACAACACGTTGCTGTAATGTAAATGTAGCGTGCTTACACTAAGCATGAACTATTGCTCAGAAATTGTCACCCTTGCCGTTGAGTTTTCCTCCAGCCAGAAAAACTAAAGTATATGTTGAGGTTTTCCCTCAGTGGCGATTGGCGACTGCATTCCATTGCAGTGTTAGTGTTACACACACACACACCACAGTGTGAATGTCGAATTGTGTGTCTGGGCTAGGCATTCTCTTGATTGTATACAGGTGCTAAAAATTTATTCTCCAAAGAAATTTTTTTTTCTTAGTAGGGGCGATTGTCATGGGTTGCGTTGGGCCTCCCGCACAACCCATCCCAAATGTTTGTTAAGGTAGAGATAAGGTACCCGGTCAGCTGATAAAGGGAGGCCAGTGAGACAGTGTTGTACTGATCATCATATCATGCCTCAAAAACCACATTTTTGTCAGTGGGCTTTAGACCTTGGGTGAGAGTAGACCTCCTGCTCCGCGGACTTAGAACAGGGGCCGTACAGTCCTACTAGAGATACGAGTCTGTGTGTGCAAATCCCCGAGATTGTTGTTAAGTCCAGCGAAAAGTTAACGCATCCTGTAAAGGAAGTGATCACTGGTGAGGGCCTGTTTGCTACAAGAGCACTCCAGGCCGGCCTAATAGATCTAAACGATTAATTTCCCAGGTTGACAAACTCTCCCTTATAACTTACGGTACTGTGGCGCGAATGTGAGTGACTGACCTATCCATGCAAATTATAAGTCCAGTGTATGGAATTGTGCCAAATAAACGTAAGTGCAATTATCTGCCCGTATCTGTGACCCCTCTATTATTATTATTACCAAAGGCAATCAGTGATTGGTTATGACAAAGTATAATCAATAACTTAGATGGATGTTGGAAATTAATGGAATTCATTAAATCATCATTTATCAAGTACAACAACGCATTGAATGCCGGAAGCAGAGTGAAATTCTACGTAGTGATACACCAAAATCTCCTGGGTGAGTAATCAGTGTGAAGGTATCTGAGTTCTACGGTAAGAAAACCGCTTTCTTGCATTTAAAACGTAACACACCGTATCAGGAAAGGTTAGCAAGACTATTGAGTCTTTGATTAGAGCTTTTTGGTGTAGCGTTAGGTTACAGTAGAGTTAACAGCTGGTATAACATGTGGTAATAACATTTACAAGATCAAAGCAAAATTCATCCACTGACCCAGGTGTATACCCAGCATACCATCTGTGGATTTAGGCCTTGAAGTGCAGTTTAAGATTATCTGGGATGTTAATTCTGAGCTTAGGGATAGGGGTTCACACTTGACATCAGCAACAGTGTATTCAGTAAGAATTGCATAATGATCACTGACTAGGTGGTCTGAGATGACCTTAGCCTTTGCATTACTGTCTACTAGGTTATACCCAATCACATAATCAAGTCTGCCCCCTATCAGATGTGTCACTTTGTCTGTGTCGTATACAGTGATATTATGATTCTTGATGTAATTCATGAACATCCTCCCATTAGAGTTACACTGGACATCACCGAGGACAGAGTGACGAGAGTTAAAGTCACCATACACAGCATAGCATTGTTACCTGATGGCTTTGGTAACACGTCCGCTCGCAGCTCATTACACAGAACATAGATGTTATACAGCGAAAATTGACTGTTTGCTGTCTTTACTGTATATTGTTGATAGTGAATACTTTCATCATTGTGAGTTTTGATCCATTTACAGACCAGACCATTCTTTACATAAGTGAGCAGGCCATTTCCTGCTATTGTATGCTGTAAACCCAGCTATCCTGGGTGCAGCTTTCTTCTGGGTGCGAGACATGTAAGGTTCTTGTAAACCAATTACATCAATGTTAAAAACTTTAACAAACGATTGTAGATCATTAATTCTGCCGTTAACACTCCGGATGCTCCATGAAATGAACCTAAGTGTTCGTGTTACTCGTTCAACCTGACCAATAAGTTTACCGTTTCAGATTCATCACCCCTTGAGTTCTTGATAATGCACCTCACAGCCCTTATTCAGTAGGATTTTTATACACAGGTTCCTTCATTAGTTCCGCTAGTTCCTCCTCCGAAAATATTGGAAGAAGTACAGGGTTATGGACAGTTTTCAGACCTGGGGTTATTAAAGAGACCACGCTGGCAGTCTGGGGCTCATTCTCCCCAATCATGCTTCCATCACTAATGGTCTCGCTCTGGCTACTCACCCTCAAGTTCGCATCATTATGAGAGGAGGCACCAGCTCTTTCAAAAGCTCCACTGACAATATCACTGCCAGTGTTCCCTGGTACACTTACTTGGCAGGCTTTAACCTGACCTGCATTGGCTAACGAAGGAGAGTCACTGTGCCTGTTGACTTCAGATGGTGGAGGCGATCCGGCCGCGTTGGCATCACTGAGTGGGACCGCTTCTGTGGGTGGAGGTGGCCTCCCAGGACAACTGGGGTGCCAGGCCATCACACCCTCCTCCCTGCACCTAGGACACTGCCTCCTGGGTGAGGAGGTGTGGCTATTGATTTCAGGTGATGGAGGCAACCCGGCAGTGTTGCCGTTGTCACCACTGAGTGGGACAGCTATTGTGGGTGGAGGCGGCCTTCCAGGACAAACTGGGTGCCAGGCCGTCACATCCTCCTCCCTGCACCTGGGACACTGCCTCCTGGGTGGGGAGGTGTGGCTGTTGATTTCAGGCGATGGAGGCGACCTGGCAGTGTTGCTGTTAGAGTCACTGAGTGTGACCGCTATTGTGGGTGGAGGCGGCCTTCCAGGACAACCTGGGTGCCAGGCCGTCACACCCTCCTACCTGCACCTGGGACACTGCCTCCCAGGTGGGGGGGAGCCTGTTCTCTCTCCTCCTGAGAGGCAGCTTCCTTGGTGGGGAAACTCCTAGCGCTATGCATTCCTGCGCAGAAGCCGCAGGTGGCTGTCTTGTGAAATATTTCGCCACATGATTGACCCCGAAGCAGTTGTAGAACACCACAGGGGGAGGAGTCCACCGACTGATGTTACTAGGGGTACCATACTTGCCGAAGAAGCAGTATTCCTCAGGAGGTGGTTCCTTCCTTTTCCAAACAATGATGATCCTACTAAATTGTGCCACCATCCTTATAAAGTCTTCTTGCTCTGTGGATGCCCAGAAGTGACAGAGCGTCACTGGGGGGAATAGCCTTGGGGAAGTGGGTGACAAGGTATTCATTCATTTTTGGGGGGTCAGATAGGTTCAACTCGCTTAATGAAATATAGTGAGTCGACCTTTCCATCAATGAAGCATTGGATAGCATCCGTCTCCTCTCGGCCTACATAGACGAAACAAGGGGCGCTACCTGGCATGACAACATTCAGCATAGTCGTGCAATATTCCTCATTCAGGGCTCTCAACCACTTAATCTTCATCAAATTGGTTGTGTTCTCGGGGAAGGCAAGGCTCATGTACAGTAGTTAGCCCAGGGAGCGATGGGAGGGATGCACCTATTGGTTCTACTCTGCTTCCTTCCCTGGGTCCTCATTTTGCATTTCTGCTGACAAGTCTTAAACTTCTGAAAGCCAGCTTCAGTGTCGCCATGACTGTCCTCCTCATCTCCTTCGTTTCCTTCGTCAGGAACATCAGCAGAGCGCCGCCCGTCGTTGACTCCTGCCATGGTTAGACTTAAATGGAATCCAGGTCTTATACACTGGAGCAGAGTGGTGGTATGTAGGCCAGCGGTGTCCGGGTAACAGGAACTTGTGTGAATTGGCTGAGTTGTTTGAAGTGAGCCTTGAGTAACACTGTTAGGAGTTACACCCGATATTCACCAACTCACTTGTTAAATTCCTGTTCCCACCAGCCCAGTATAACCACCGTAGTCACATGAGACACTACATAAAGTCATTAACACGTGTGATAAGCACCAACCATCAGTAGAGCGAGGGGAGGGAGGAAGGGTGGCGCTGGGAGCCAAATGGCTGGGCCCGGGAGTAGACTTCGCGGGCCCCAGGGCACTGTGGATGCCAGAAGCTGTCACATTGATTACTACACTACACCCACAAATACCACTTTACACATGATGTGAAGTCACTAAGTATAACACCCTGTTTCACAATGCGCGAAATACTATATAAGTTAGTTTGGTTATCCTTAGTGTGTGGTGTGTGGCACACAGGCGGTGAACGGTGGCTGGGAGGCGCAACCCTTTTATGATGAGGTAAGTTGACCTCTATAGTCCCATACGTAGGAGGGAGGTAGGTAGGCAGGAGGCAGCAGGCAGAACGCTGGCCTGGCACCTCAGTGTCTGACCTCTGACCTCAACCTTAACGGCTACCTTCACTGTATCACATCACACTGTATTTTCCTCTATACAGCTTGGTTATGGTACATAATTATACAGTCCACGTTTATTGGGTCGCGGTACGGAGATAACTAAGGCACACAAGGTAACTTCTCACACCTGTACCAAGCTTCACACAGCGCTGAAGCCCAGTCAGGGACTACGATATCAGGATAGCAAGAGAATCCAAGGCGAATCCCAAGGGATTTTTCCAGGAATTTAGGACAAAGCTCATAGACAAAGTGGGACCTTTAAAGTCAGAGAGAGGAGAAATGATCGATGATACTGAGAAAATAAGCAAAGAATTAAACAGCTACTTCTTATCAGTTTTCACAGAAGAAATTCACGAGGAAATTCCAGAAGTGGAACTGATATTTAGGGGAAGTGAAGAAGAGAAATTAAAGAGAAATTAAAGAATACCATTATCAGAAATGAGGATGTGCTTAAGAAGATAAATAAATTAAGGAAGACAAAATGCCCAGGACTGGATGAAAATTTCCCTCGAGATTTGAAAGAGTGTAAGGAACAGATTAGAGGACCCCTCGTAAATTGATTTACAAAATCATTAGACACTGGAGTTGCGCCAGACTTGTGGAAACAGGCAAATGTAGTACCCATGTTCAAAAAGGGTGACAGAGCATCAGTGTCAAATTACCGGCTGATTAGTTGGACGTTAGTAGTGGGAAAATTTCTTGAATCAATTATAGCAAATCACATCCGATCGCATTTATAGAAAAACAAAATAATCTACGACTCTCAACGTGGGTTTACAAAGGGAAAATCTTGTCTAACAAATCTGCTGACGTTTATTAGGAAAGTCTTCGAGGTAACAGATAATGACGAAAATTACGATGTTATTTACTTAGATTTTAGCAAAGCATTTGACAGAGTACCGCATCAGAGGCTTCTGAGAAAAGTTAAGGCTCATGGTATCGAGGGTAAAGTTTTAAATTTAATAAAATCATGGCTCACCGATAGAACACAGAGGGTCAGGGTAGATGGTATTAAATCTGAGTGGGGCTGTGTAACCAGTGGTGTTCCCCAGGGGTCAGTACTAGGCCCACTCTTATTCATAATCTACATAAACGATCTAGATATTGGGATCAGCAGTGACATAAGCAAATTTGTGGATGACACCAAAATAGGGAGGCAGATTAATTCAGGGCAGGATGGAAATGCACTACAGGACGATTTAAATAAACTGCAAGAGTGGTCAGAAAAATGACACATGAAATTCAACACCAGCAAGTGCAGCCTACTTAATCTTGGAAGAACAAATACTGTTACTGTATACAGCTTTAACAACATCAACCTAGAGAAGTCGACTTGTGAAAGAGACTTAGGGGTACTTGTAAGCCCGGACCCAACGGCCTAGAAAATAGTGCGTTAATGTTCGAAATAAGGCAAACAGAGTATTAGGTTTTATATCTAGAACTGTAAGTAATAAGAGTGCAGAGGTCTTATTGCAACTATATCTTGCGCTAGTCAGGCCGCACCTCGATTATGCGGTTCAGTTCTGGTGCCCTTATTATAGAATGGATATCAATTCACTGGAGTCGGTGCAGCGAAGAATGAAGACAATGATTCCGGGACTTAGAAACCTTCCATATCAAGATAGGTTAAAGAAACTAAACTTACATTCCCTAGAAAGACGAAGAGTGTGGGGAGATATGATAGAAGTATTTAAGTGGGTGAAAGGAGATATAGATAAAGTTCTTATAATATCCGAGCAGGATACGACTCGTAGCAACGGATTTAAGTTTGATAAGTTTAGGTTTAGGAGGGAGGTAGGAAGGAACTAGTGCACAAATAGGGTGATGGACGAGTGGAACAAGCTTAGCAACTTTGTAGTAAGTGCTGGAACGCTGTAAAGTTTTAAAAGGAGGCTAGATAGATTCATGGATGATAGAGAGTGGTAGTAACTCTCGACAGGAGCTGCCAAGCAAAGTCCAACCGGCCTATTGCAGACTCCTTATATTCTTATGTTCTTATGTTCTTATTTCAACCTCTATATGTTCCTGTTTGTAATTTTTTTAATAGACTTATGTTAATATCAATTTGTTTGTATTAATGTAGCAGGTGATTACTGTACCATAACATGTACAATAATTCTTAAAAGCAGGAATCATAATTTCGAGGAAAATACCATAATTTTAACATTGGTGTACAAAAATTTGGGCTGGCCAGCAGCGCAACCCTGCTGTCTCCTGTGTTTGTGTCTGATTCCAGCCTCTGGCGTATAGACATATCTGTCTGCTTCTTAGACGACTTATTTAAGGTAATTCACAAGTATGAGGACAAGTTGAGAGATCTCTTGGTAAACTTAAAAACAAGAATGCCATTAAGGACTCCACCTTTTCAAAACTCTTTGCTAGCGGTTCTAAACCAGGTATCCTGTATGGTCTACCAAAGGAACAGTCCCGGTCAAAACTCAAAAGTCCTTTGCCAGGCAGTTTTGGCTAATCTGGTTATGTGGCAATATCGGAGACACACATGCACGAACACGCATGATGGAACTACCGGACCCGTAGTTAAAGTGTAACTCTGTGCTTTAAAGGGCGCGTTTCATGCCTAGATTGCCATGTTGCCAACAATGTCAGGAACAAACCAATGAATACCCTAAGTAATCATTTCAACCTAATTTGAATGACGAGAACCAGTGTATTTGCGAGCACGGACGAAATGCCAACCTACACACACGCCGCGCCACATCGTCTGCAAGACACCTCAATGGTGTGAACAATCTATTTTACAGTATAGCGTGTATATGTGCACATCTTCTTTGAACTACACCATGTATCAGTGATATGAGTTGTCTCATGTGAGTGTCATAAAGACAATTATAAAAATCGCTGCATAAATAGTTACTTAATTTCACGTCATAGCAGAGAGGGTTCCTGATTGGGGAGAGAGTTGGTGATAGTTCCAGACATCAGGGGGGCATTTAAGATATTAACTTTACATATTACAGGGTTCTATGGTAATTTGAAAGAGAACAGAAAACACAATGTGGACACTCCCCCCTGACTGACGGACACACACACGCACAGTCACACACACACACGGTCACACACACACACACACAGTTTAAGCGTTACGTTGTTTGGGAGTGTGTTGTAAGTTCCAATTGGTAAAATTGGTTCGAGTAAACTATGTTGTTATTGCTGTTTTTACGAGGAATAGCCCACCCGGGCACAGTTCATCGAACCACAACGGAGCCCGGAGGGCGAAAAAAATAAGAGTAAAAAGAAATTAAAAATAGAAGCGAAAAATATTATATTAATCTACAGCACGAAGATGCTGGAAAACCAGCTTTTTGAGGTGAGACAGATTTTATGAGTATGGAAACAAAGAAGAAGGCAGAGCATTCCATAGTTTAGCTTTGTAAGGAAAGAAGGATGTACTGTAACGGGTTCTTCTAGTGTGACCGGCATCCACACAGAAACGGTGGTCACGGCGGGCAAGACGAGTGTTACGAGCCCACTGCCATGCCGGTAGTACACAGGATGCAAATCCACCTAAAATTGCCCGTTAAAGTACCTGTAAAGGAGAGAGAAAAAGAGCCACCCCAGATATTAGAGCAGTACTCCAAATTAAGACGAATGAATCCCTTATAAAATTGAAGCAACTGCTTGTGAGTGAAGTAACTACGGTATCTATACAGCATTCCCAGCTTTCGGGAGGAAGTTTTAGCAATGTTGTGATGTGTGGCTTCCATAATATATTAGAGGAAGTGGTGAGGCCTAGTATACGTGTATCTATTTTAGAATTTGGCAGAATTATAGCGTCTTGAAATGTGATTGGTGGGAGATCTTCTATCTTGGAAAGTTTAATTGGTAATTATTGTGTTTTATTACTCATGAATTTAACCAAAATTCTACATCCCCATCTGGAGATGGTGCACAGATCCGTATTGATAGATGAAACCATATCAGCTCTAGAAGCAAATCTAGTTTGTGAGTTAGGGGGAAGGGAAAAATGAGGAGAGTGAAGAGTATAATCACCAGAATAGGAATGTATACATTTAGTAGTTGTGTGAAGTAAATCATTGATTAAAAGAAGGAAGAGAGTAGGTGAAAGAACAGAACCATGTGGAACACCACTATTTGTAGATTGATCCCTCGACAACAATTGCCACGAATCGATTCTCAAGGAAGCTAGAAGTAGAGAGCAAAGTAGGGGAAAGAACCCATAAGAGGGAAGTTTAGAAAGCAAAGACTTGTGCCATGCCCTGTCAAATACTTTGGAGATGTAGAGTGTCACGACGAAAGCTTCCACATAATCCCAAAGAGTGCATGACCAAAGATGGGTGCAGTAGGAGAGCAGATCACCAGTAGATCTCGCCTGGCGAAAGCCATACTGATGATCCGACAAAAGACGGGTTAAAGTTTAAGATAGTTTCGAAAATCTTTAGAGAGGGATGAAGTTAGAGCAATGGGGAGATAGTTAGAGGTATTAGAATGTTCACCTTCTTCGGGATGGGCTGTGTATAATATGGACACGAAGTAGTACCTTAAGCTGCGTATTCTTATATTACTCTATTAATCATGTATACTAAAGTATTACAGAACATGTATTAATCCTATGTAATGTTTCCATTTATTATGCACCATGTTATGTATATGTATTATCATATTTACATATTATGTATTCAGCTTGTGAACGCTGGCATCTGTGCATGCCAGCGCGGAGTGATACATAGAGTGAGATCGCTAGTCCTTATGGCGTGGAAGCCACTGTCTATTTGTTCCTCTGTATTTGTTTCCCGTACGAGAATAAGAACCTATTTTCAAGATAACAAGTGTTTGCGTATACCCTCAGTAGTGTAGAACATTTTGGGGGTATCAAAGACAGACATAGAGGCTGAACTGAGGCATGCTTTCCATAAGAAGGAAAAGTTTGGGTTTTGAGATAAAGGCGAAAGAGGGGAGCAGGCACAGGGGCCAGAATTTCAGCACACCGGTCTATGCGCCTTACTCACATACAGATTGGATAACACACCAGCAACCCTACGAGTGGAGATTATAGGAAAGTGCATAGGTTCAGTAGGAGGAGCAGGAGTAGGAGGGAGTGTTGGCTATAGAGTTATCAGTCGGAACAGAGGAGGAAACGAGGGAGTGGAGAAGTTATTACAGATGTTTTTGGTTAAGGACCAGCGGTCTCTCTTTTTATAAAATTCCACTTAGCCGGAAGAAGAATAGCCTTACAACAATTTCTAGAAGTAATGAAAGAGGAGTGGGCAACAGGAGACGGAGATAGTTTCATAACTTGATGCACCCTATCTCTCTCCCTACATGCAAGAGAATAGGAGCGATCAAACCGTGATTGTAAAGTGAAAGTTTTGGTCGAAGATTGGATAAATGCACTCATACCACCCAGTATAACCCCAGAACACAAACACAAACAGAAAGGAAAAAACATTTTATATCTGCCAACTCGCCCACACTGCTGAGGTTGATCCAGACCCACATGTTTACGGTCACATGGCTGCTCCTGGCTTCTTGATAAACATGTTGCCGGTCGTAACGGGTGTATCAGGTCTCTAGCAGTGAAGACGTCCATGGTTGCCCAGAAGTCCACGACCTCCCCCACAAAATGATAAGTGAACCGTAGTCTTCCAGCCTGGTGTTGTTCTTCAAGTCTTTCCTTGACAGCAGATCCCAATTCCATGGAATAGTCGCCTAACTGTCCTTACCGAGACCTCCAAGTATAGCCACTCCGTCGTGGCCACCTCATTGGTGAAAGGAGGGTCGCTATTCCTGCTACAATCGTTGCGTCGCCTGCTGCGCTGGTCAGTGTAGGCCGTCCTGATCTGGGAAGATCTGGTAAATTACAGTACCAGACTCTTTAAACCGCTGTAACCAACACCGCATTGTCGATCTCGAGACTCCCAGTGTTACGCATGCCGACGAATTGCCCTCTCTGGGAGATATCGTGGTGTTGGTCTCCCATGGTTGTATTTTTTTTTTACGGGATTAGCCCACCTGGGCACAGATCAATGACCCACATCAGAGCCTGGGTGACGAAAATATACTAATAATAATCACAATAAAAGAGTGAGAAACGATTTATGTATGTTGTTTTGTCAAAGCAAGAGAAACAAGTGAGACCCTTCAATTCTGTGTAAATGAGGCAGAAGGTCAGATGAGCAACCTGGGTCTTGGTCACAATTTTGGTGAGGCCATAGGCAGCAGGTTCTACCATTAGACAGCACATTATGCTTCCAATATCTTCCCAGGCAATAGTACCTCCCTGTTTGATAGCTGCCTACTACCTCCTACACCATGGGACGACAGAACGGTTGCTGTAATGACCACGTCATAACCTCTGAGAAGTTTAAGGTTGTGGTGAATGGCATTAATTGTCCACATAATCGCCATTTCCATATGACAATAAACTGTCAATACGAAAGGGATAATATACCCACAACCATCAGTCTCCATTATGAACCTCTCTATTATGAAAATAGTGTTGTATATAATGTCTGTCCTCCCGGCACTCACAGAAGAGATATTATTACCGATTAGGGGTGTAGTTCAAAGTGTAGGAGCACAAAGACACGCTCTAAAATGGATTGTTCTCATAATTCAGTTGTCTAGCAGACACGATGTATGTTCGTTTTTTTTATTGAAAGCGTGCTTGGAACATATAAGTAATTTATTTCTCCTTAGACATAACATTTTATATTCCCATCATCATACGTAAGTAATATGACATCAGACGGTAAGAGTTCACCTCAAATAGTTCATGTCCTTTCTTTATGTATGACAGAGCGGTTGTTTTACATGGATACAAGTACTACATTAACACTCGAAAGTATAATGTGGTAGACATGAGTGATCGAGGCATTGTGTTTAGCTACTGACTGACATTGGTCAATATCACTGATAATGTTATATTAAACGTAATGCAGTATAAAATACACGCTACCATTTTACCATTGATCCTCGGTAAGCTCCGTAAACTTACTGACCTCTCGTATGTCTATAGAAAGGGTCGCGGAAAAGGGACGTGATTGCTGCCCGTATCATCATTTGGTATGACTTTGCTTGGGAGATTGGTATCCTCGCATCCCCTGAGCAACGATCTTGTGCATTATGCAGAAGACCCGACAGCTGCACCCTTACCCACTACCTCCTAAGATGTCCCCACACACAACGCTTCCGTGACGCCTGCTGGACCACCACTCCAAGACCCCCTGACGGAGACACGATGATCCTTCCCATACTGGCCAGATATTATGTAAATAATATTGATAATGTGTTAATGGAATATCCTTCCTTCCTTAGGCTTTAGTAAGCCCTTTTATAACATTTATACTGTATATACTTGTGACACTTGCCAGATGCTTCTGGTGTTATTGTACAGGGGTACCTAGTGACAGCACTAGGATCCCGCTTCCTCTATCAAGGAATAAACTATTGAAATTGAAATTGAATTGCTCCTCGGTAAAGTGTAGTTCATAGAGGATATGCATATAATCTGGGTTTCTGGCACACGCCATGTGTATTCCTGCATCCGTGTCTCCGACGTGGCCACATAACCGGGTTAGCCAAAACTGACGGACGGCACAGGACTTTTGATTGGGCCTCATATTGCCCGCCCTCGACACCTTCAACTGTAATCTGTCCAAATTCCTTGTTGTCATATTGTCACTAATAACCTTAAATCAATATTCCGTTAGAGACTCTTTTAGTTTTGTTAAGGAACTAACCTGCATCTCGTTCAACAACTCTGTTATGGCTAGCTTTGATATACAGTCTCTATTTACCAACATTCCTCTTGCAGAGACTGTTGACATATGTACAGATGAATTGTTCTCAAATACAGATATAGTTGATGGATTCAGTAGACCACAATTTAAATAATTTTTAAATCTGGTTGTAATTGATTGTTTGTTTTTATTTAATAACAAACCTTATAAACAATGTGATGGTGTTGCTATGGGTTCGCCCTTTGGTCCCACGTTAGCCAACGCTCTCCTATGTCACCAAGAGAAGTTTTGGCTAACCGATTATCCCACTCAAATTAAGTCTTTGTTCTATCGACATTATGTTGATGACATTTTATAATTTTCAGATAACGTGATCACGTTCCTATGTTCCCAAATTACCTAAATTCGAAGCATGGCAACACTAAATTTACTTGTGAATTAGAAAAGGACAATATTCTACCATTTCCTGATATTAATATCTACCGTGTTCATAATAGTCTCGAGACTCCCTTATACAGAAAACCAACATTCACAGGTTTGAGTATAAAATTTTCATCATGTTTTCCTCTTAATTACAAACGAAATCTGGTGTGTACTCTTACCGACAGAGCCTTTAATATATGGACACTGGAACTGAAATATATAAAGGAACTACTCTTTAACAATGGTTTCCCTAGGAGATTTACAGATAATTTTATAGGCAAAACCCTTAATAAGAATATTGGTCCCACACAGCCTCAAATCCACACCGTTCCTAAATATTCTATCTATTTCACCATCCCGTACACAGGCCCACTCAGTTTCACCCTTAGAAACAAACTTAAGAACCTTCTCAATGAATTCTATCCACAAATTTCTCTTAGAGTAGTCTTCAAAGCCCAGAGTTCAATTCAAAAGATTTTTAAAACTAGACACCATACCCACACACTTGCAATCCTCAGTTGTTTATCAATTTATGTGTGCTAGCTGTAGGGCAGCATATATAGGTAAAACAAAAAGACACTTGATAACTCGCACCATGACCACTTGGGCAGTTCAGTCCGAACATGCCAGTTAATCACACAACCACCACATTCAGGTATCCGTAACCAGCCCACCAACATGACCACCCGTTTCTCAGTCTGATTTCTCAGTTCTTGGCAGGAGCAACTGTTAGACGGACCTCCTCATTATGAATGCCTTGTTTCAATATATATATATATATATAGTCCATATAACACGCGGACTTTTAGTGTCCTTGTGGCCTAGCCGGTAAGCGTTCCCTGGTCACACCCAGTAGGTCGAGGGTTCGATTCCTTGCTGGTGAGGTCGTTGATTATATGTTCAAAGTCCGCGTGTTATATGGACTAAAAATGAAGTATATATATGTACCTCGCGTTTCATACCAGCTGGATTCGGTAAAATGCTACTGACACCACATAAGAGGCACGGGCAGTTTCCCAATGAGGTTCACGGCGCCATCAGCTCGATGAACAGGCTTTGTGTGAAATATAACAGAGTCTAGAACTGCTTTTAGTGTCCTTGTGGCCTAGCCGGTAAGCGTTCCCTAGTCACACCCAGTAGGTCGAGGGTTCGATTCCTTGCTGGTGAGGTCGTTGATTATATGTTCAAAGTCCGCGTGTTATATGGACTAAAAATGAAGTATATATATGTACCTCGCGTTTCATACCAGCTGGATTCGGTAAAATGCTACTGACACCACATAAGAGGCACGGGCAGTTTCCCAATGAGGTTCACGGCGCCATCAGCTCGATGAACAGGCTTTGTGTGAAATATAACAGAGTCTAGAACTGCTTTTAGTGTCCTTGTGGCCTAGCCGGTAAGCGTTCCCTAGTCACACCCAGTAGGTCGAGGGTTCGATTCCTTGCTGGTGAGGTCGTTGATTATATGTTCAAAGTCCGCGTGTTATATGGACTAAAATTATATATATATATATATATATATATATATATATATATATATATATATATATATATCTAGGTATATGCTGATAACCACAAGGAAAGAAGAAAACACGAAGTTCCCAAGCGCTTTCGTGTAATTCACATCTTCAGGGGTGAGTACAGACTAAAGAGAAATACAAACCAAGGTGTATATATACAGAGGAGGGTGAGACCAGGTCCACAATGGTCAGGTATTAGGTAATGACCCTACTAATCTTTAAATAGCACACAATGGTTGGTGGTCAGGTCAGAGGGTAAGGTGACTTAACTTTCTCACCTGGTTACAAATCATCTTAATTACAAAATTGTCCAGTTTGTACAGGCCATTACTCAAATTCATGTTGAATGCTTCGGTATGTTTAATAAGACTAGATTCTATGATGTTCCTAGTATCATTTGAATTACAAGGTAATATTGAGGAGGCATTATCCCAGTCAATGCAATGCTTGTTATCCCTCAAATGACTCCCTACTGAGGGGCTAACGTAGGTCTCTTGGTTCATATACAATTCAATGAAACAGTTGTAATGCAAAAACAACTGAGTGTCTTTTTCTGTGGTATCTACGTGTGACTAAGTTTAGTATGGTAGGCTAGACATGGAAGCAACAAGGTTGTAAGAAAGTAGATACGAATATCGGTCATGGGTCTCTTAAACGATATTTGAGACTTCCGGGAATGATTTCATTGTCTGCTGGCCAGTGTAACCCCAGCTGTCTCAACATCCCATACTAACAATACCATCTCGTAAGGCAGCTGGAAACTAAATTTGTTGCAGAAATATTGTTGCAACTAATGCATGGCTCCATCCTTACAATATTGTTACAGCAAGCTAAATCTTACTGTATGTAACAAACTGTCAGTAATATTCATAATCTGGTAAGCTATTGAATTATTCGTCACAGATGATTTTCCTTTATAAGACTGATACACAATAAAAACTAAATAATTTATTCAAATTTGTATCTAATTTTTGTGACCAGCTGATAGTATCACATTATACAACTAAAAACGGGCAGTTTTAATTATTGTTTCTGCGTTATATCCTACACAGTGAGGTGTTCCTGTTTAGAGTATGGTTCTTAATTATTTTTGACCGCTACCCCGAAACAGACAGTGATATACTCATTAACCCCTCCCCCTCCCCCCACGTGTAAATGGAGCCATAATTATGTGTATCATCTTGGCAGACAGTTTGGATTCGATTCGATATTTTTATATTTTAAATTCAACTGCAATACTCCGTATGAAGAACCCGTGGTTTAGACTTTAGAGCATGCGGGGAGTAAGGTTTGTGAAGGACATGTAAGTATCATGTAAGTGTGCTGTCTCCAGGATCAACAAGCGACGGGTCTTGCTCAATGTTCTAGTCGAGAGAGCCGAGTATATCCCAAGGACGAATCAACAAAATGGTCACTTATTTTGCCCACAGAGTATAACGGTTGGGACAACAACACTGAATTGGCAGCTGTTATAACGCCTAACATATCCCACGAGCAGTTTATTCAACAGAATATACGTAGTAACAGTAACTTCCGAATAATTATGTAGATTCACAAAGACAACGATACAGCTATAACGTAATACTCCAACCCTCACTTCGAAACGAGAGATTATAAAAACGAATATCCAAACCAGGCTTTCAAACCATGCATTGTCGATCTTCGTCTTCACGACACATCAAATGAACACGCCTGCCGAGTAATTCAGTGTTCAAGGGCGCCAAATATCTCCTAATGAAACAATCATTATTGAACAAAACAAGGTTAAGTTAGCACAGAAAAAGACAAATTAGATATTTTGGTCATAAAATTAAGGACGAGGGGATAAGAGAAATATAATTGGGCAAAGTCTGGGTCCCCAGATATGAGGAGGGTACTCCGATTGATTGAAGATATTTTATATTTACATTACCTGTTTCTTCTAAATCCCACTTTGTAATGAGGGAGATCAGATCCATGTGGTATACGGTGCAGACTGAAACATGAATACTTCTGTAGATTAAATAGCCCCGAGACACGCACAGTCTTAGGAATTTGGGAAGGATAAAAAGTCAATTTTGGTTACCGCTCCCGTAGCAGAAAAAAAAAGAAAAAAAACAACACCTACAGTCTAGTATGACTCACTAATTATATGAACCTCATCCCCAACACAGCATGCTACAGAGAATGCAGTTTTTCCCTTACGGTTCCATAACTCTACACCACCACCTTCCATCCTTCCTTCCTTAGCCTCCCTCTTAATGTTGCATCTTTCATATGCCGAACATTTCCTGCAGTGGACATATAATAACAAAGAATATGAAAAATCCAATCATGATATGCAGTTTTACAGTTTACAGGAAGTATACCCTCCATATTACAAATTATGGGGGTAAAAGAACTACTTTCGTTTAAAGTATCTGAGTAATATAGGTATATTCATAATCTTGAAAATAAGCTTAATTAGCAACAAGTTTTTGAGGATGTACGGTGATCGGTGGTTGTCGGGTACACTTACTCATCACACACAGGTAATCATATATTTTTTAGCTTAAACTATTTTTAATTCCATTGTCTTTAATGATAAACTACATAATTACATGATCGAGTTATTTCACCATCACACTGTACGGTGCCCACTACACCATCACAGGCTGTACAGTGCCCACTACATCATCAACGGCTGTACAGAGCCCACTTCATCATCACAGACTATACGGTGCCCACTACATCATCACAGGCTGTACAGTGGTACAGTGGCGTTACATCACCACAAGCTGGTCAGTGGTACAGAGCCCGCTACATCATCACAGACTATACAGTGAAACAGTGCCCTCTACATCACCACAGCCTGTTCCGTGGTACAGTGCCCGCTACAGCCTCACTGGCTGTACAGCGCCCGCTACATCAAGTGCCTGCTACATCATCACAGGCTGTACAGTGCCCACTACATCATCACAGGCTGTACAGTACCTGCTACATCATCACAGGTTGTACAGTGTCCACTACATCATCACAGGCTGTACAGTGCCCCCTACATTATCACAGGCTGTACAGTGGTACAGTGCCCGCTACATTACCACTTGCTGTTCAGTGGTACAGTGCCCGCTACATCATCACAGGCTGTACAGTGCCCACTACAACACCACAGGCTGTACAGTGGTGCAGTGCCCACTATATCACCACAGGCTGTTCAGTGGTATAGTGGTCATTAAATCATCACAGGCTGTACAGTGACCCTACATCACCACAGAGTGTATAGTGCCTGCTACATCACCATAAGCTGTTCAGTGGTTCAGTGCCTACTACATCACCACAGGCTGTTCAATGGTACACTGGTCGTTACATCGTCACAGGCTGTACACTGGTGTACAGTGTCCACTACAACACCACGGGCTGTACAGTGGTACAGTGCCCACTACATTACCACAGGCTGTACAGTGGTACAGTGCTCGATACATCAATACAGGCTGTACAGTGGTACAGTGCCCGCTACATAAACACAGGCTGTTCAGTGGTACAGTGCCCGCTACATCATCACAGGCTGTACAGTGGTACAGTGCCCACTACATTACCACAGGCTGTACAGTGGTACAGTGCCCGCTTCATCAACACAGGCTGTACAGTGGTACAGTGCCCGCTACATCATCACAGGCTGTACAGTGGTACAGTGCTCACTACATTACCACAGGCATCAGCGTCAAATTACCGGCCGATCAGTTTGACGTCAGTAGTGGGGAAATTTCTTGAATCAATTATAGCAGATAGCATCCGATCGCATCTAGAGAAAAGCAAATTAATCTACGACTCTCAACATGGGTTTACAAAGGGAAAATCTTGTCTAACAAATCTGCTAACGTTTTTTAGGAAAGTCTTCGAGGTAGTAGGTAATGACGAAAATTACGATGTTATTTACTTAGACTTTAGCAAAGCATTTGACAGACCGCATCATCAGAGGCTTCTGAGAAAAATTAAGGCTCATGGTATCGAGAGGGAAAGTTTTAAATTGGATAAAATCATGGCTCACCGATAGAACGCAGAGGGTCAGCGTAGATGGTGTTAAATCTGAGTGGGGCCGTGTAACCAGTGGGGTTCCCCAGGGGTCAGTACTAGGCCCACTCTTGTTCATAATCTACATAAACGATTTAGATACTGGGATCAGCAGTGACATAAGCAAGTTTGCGGATGACACCAAAATAGGGCGGCAAATTAATTCAGGGCAGGATGCAAATGCATTACAGGAGGATCTAAATAAACTGCAGGGGTGGTCTGAAAAATGGCAAATGAAATTCAACACCAGCAAGTGCAGCGTACTTAATATTGGAAGAACAAATACTTATAATGTATACAGCCTGAACAACATCAACCTAGAGAAGTCGACTTGTGAAAGAGACCTAGGGGTACTTGTAAGCCCGGACCTACGGCCTAGAAAACAGTGCGTTAATGTTCGAAATAAGGCAAACAGAGTATTGGGTTTTATATCTAGAAGTGTAAGTAACAAGAGTGCAGAGGTCTTATTGCAACTATATCTTGCGCTAGTTAGGCCGCACCTCGATTATGCGGTTCAGTTCTGGTGCCCCTATTATAGAATGGATATAAATTCACTAGAGTCGGTGCAGCGAAGAATGACAAAAATGATTCAGGGACTTAGAAACCTTCCATATCAGGATAGGTTAAAGAAACTTAACTTGCATTCCCTAGAAAGACGAAGAGTGCGGGGAGATATGATAGAAGTATTTAAGTGGGTGAAAGGAATCAATAAAGGGGATATAGATAAAGTTCTTATAATATCCGAGCAGGATAGGACTCGGAGCAACGGATTCAAGTTGGATAAGTTTAGGTTTAGGAGGGAGATAGGAAGAAACTGGTTCACAAATAGGGTGGTGGACGAGTGGAACAAGCTTAGCAACTTTGTAGTAAGTGCGGGAACTCTGGAAAGTTTCAAAAGGAGGCTAGATAGATTCATGGATGATAGAGAGTGGTAGTAACTCTCGACAGGAGCTGCCATGCACAGGCCAACCGGCCTATTGGAGACTCCTTATTTTCTTATGTTCTTATGTTCTTATGTTCTTACAGGAGTCGCCAGATTGGTCACGACCTTTTCACATGAGAAACGGGTATGTAAAACCACACCTTATAGCCTACTCTGAATTTACCAACACTTGTTAGTAATATGCCCAGGGGTCTTCCACAGGCTATATGTCATGGAGAGTAAGTTTCTCATTCTCTGAGAAAAAGTTCGGGATTAACTAATTCTGAAATGTCAGAAGCAACGGCAAGCTAGCGCAACCATTAATGTTGTTAGATTAAGAGTTCGACTGTTATCTTATTTTCATGTTAAGCCGAAGAAATACAGAAATAAAATAATAGTTAATGTATAAAAAAATATGGACTGTCAATGCACCTCATAAGTTCTTTTGAAATAATTCGTTCAAAGTTTCTGGGGCCTTATGCAAGGTCCTCGTGTTATCACTGTAGATAAATAAGGAAACTTATAGCTAATTAACTGGTCACGTCAGAGCGTAACCTTGGTTCAAGTTACAAAAGGCTATCCTCTTGTCAATGCACTTTCAGATGCCGAGTTAACTTTCGGGTCAGACCTAGACCCACAGTTCGGGTATGAAATGCTGCCCAGAAAAAAATCACCAAACTAATAATACGGAAACAGCTGTAACACCTTGCTATTTGTTGATATATGATTAATTTAAGTAATAATTTATAATCATCTTTACAAATAAGTTCAAAATTTACAGTTTTTTCTTGTGTATGGAGCGGAGGCGTTAATGTCTTAAGAAACCTTCGTTTTACACCGCTCGCATGAACAGTTGGGGCTAACGAGGAGACGTAATTCATGTTCAGGACAAAATCGGAAAAAAGTGGTAGTGGTGGTGATGGTGATAGAGGCATGTTTGAGGTGATAGTGGTGGTGGTAGAGACTGGTTGATAGTAGTAGTAATGATGGTGGTGGTAATGATGATCGTGGTAATAGTGGTGGTAGTGATGATGGTGGTAGTAGTGATGGTGGTGCTATATGTAGTGATGCTCGATGGTGCTATATGTAGTGATGATGGATGATGCTATATGTAAAACTTCCCATTTGCTCTAAACACATTGTCGGTTACGCATAACTTTCTTTTTTGGGCTTTGTCACTTTCACTAAGAAGTTGATATACAAAATCACGATTGATATGCCACTTATCAACACAAACACTGTTTTGCATAAGTATTTTACACTGACCACTGTGCTTAAAAGCCAATTTTACACTATCACTTGAACTCTTGATAAGGGAGTCCAGCAGCACTTTATCCAACTCAGAGAATGCTTGATTGTACCTGTGAAAGACCTACTTTCATTTCTTAAAGATAAATTACAACTGTTAGATTTAACTATTGAACATGATACCTTTCTCGAATTGATAGAGTTATGCGTAACTGACAATGTGTTTAGAGCAAATGGGAAGTTTACAAGCAAATATTTGGCATGAGCGTGGGTAACTGTCTTTCTGCTCCTCTAGCCTGTATTTATATGGAGTTTTTTTAGGCTAGATTACTACCCAATATAGGGGACTTTATTCATCCATGATGTAGATGATGTTCTTTGTCTTTGGCCTAGAAACAGGGACCCATTGGAATTTTTAGACAAGCTTAATGATCTTGTCCTAAGTATCATATTCAGATGTTTGCGTATTTGTGACGCTGAATTTATTGATGAAGGTTTGAAACACATTCGTTCCATTGCACAAAAACTTGGGTACCGTTCAGTGTTTGTTGATCATTGTTTTGAAAAGGCAAAAAAAATCCTTTCATTCAACTTGCACAAAAACTTGGGTACCGTTCAGTGTTTGTTGATCATTGTTTTGAAAAGGCAAAAAAAATCCTTTCATTCAACTCTAACCAAGCAAATTCCTACACTTAAGAATATTTTGAATCTGCCTTATCGCAATGAATTTGTCCCGTTAGTTCGGTCTCTTAAATTACTATATATTAATGTTGTTTTCAAGTATGACTCAACCATTACCAATATTTTAATAAAAAATAGCTCAACTTTGAATGTAAATGGAAGTGTTTATTGTATTCCATGTAGCAAATGTAATGGTAATTATGTAGGACAGACAGGAAAAACATTGCAGCTCAGAATCAAACAACATTAGTACAATATCAGAACAGAATCTGAAAGGAGTGCCCTGTTCGTTCATGTTAGGAATAATAATCATCCCATTGCTTGGGAAAAAAGCTATTTAGTATTCAAATCATCTTGCGTCACAGAAAGACTTATGGTTGAAGCTAGTTTGATTAAGGAATTAAAATCAATAAACCTTAGTGATGGTCAGTACAAAACTGATAATATGTTACATAAATGTAGGATAGTTATTTAGTGGGTCCCTTATTTTTGACCTGGCCTGACTAGTCACGTCGCCCCCCTTTCTCTTAAGCTCCTTTACGTGTGTGTTGGTGTTGGGATTAGTGGATGACATCATTATGACCTGACCTCATGTTTAATAAGTTCACCCTGTATATTTAAGCCCCTCTCTGTCCATGTAATCCAGTTGCCTCTGAAGATGTCTTGAATAAAGACAAAAGCTAAGGTGCTCCGTTGTTTCCTTTTTCCCCGTGTGATTGTATCAAGATATATATATATATATATGCTGATAACCACAAGGAAAGAAGAAAACACGAAGTTCCCAAGCGCTTGGGAACTTCGTGTTTTCTTCTTTCCTTGTGATTATCAGCATACACCTGGATCACGCGCAACTACAGTGATTTACTTGCATATATATATATATATATATATTTCATGTAAATCCACAATGAAAACGTGGATAAGATAAATCTTGATAAAATCACACGGGAAAATGGAAACAACGGAGTACCTTAGCTTTCGTCTTTATTCAAGACATCTTCAGAGGCAACTGGATTACATGGACAGAGAGAGGCTTAAATATACAGGGTGACCTAAAAACATGAGGTCAGGTCATAATGATGACATCCACTAATCCCCACACCAACACACACGTAGAGGAGCTTAAGAGAAGGGTGGTGACGTGACTAGCCAGGTCAGGTCAGAAAAAAGGGACCCACAAAATAACTATCATACATCTAGATCAAAGGTTTTCAAAGCATTTTTAACCTTGGGCCACTGACAAATAAATTTATGTAACATATTATCAGTTTTGAACTGACCATCACTAAGGTTTATTGATTTTAATTCCTTAATCAAACTAGCTTCAACCAGAAGCTTTCTGTGACACAAGATGATTTGAATACTTCTAAGCTTTTTTCCCAAGCAATGGGGTGATTATTATTCCTAACATGAACGAACAAGGCACTGCTTTCAGATGCAGTTCTGATATTATACTTATGTTGTTTGATTCTGAGCTGTAGTGTTTTTCCTGTCTGACCTACATAATTACAATTACATTTGCTACATGGAATACAATAAACACTTCCATTTACATTCAAACTTGGGCTATTCCTTATTAACATATTGGTAATGGTTGAGTCATACTTGAAAACAACATTAATATTTAGAAGGTTGAGGGACCGAACTAACGGGACAAATTCATTACGATAGGGCAGTCAAAATATTCTTAAGTGTAGGAACTTGTCTGGTTTGAGAGGAATGAAAGGATGTTTTAGCCACATACCACGTACTGTATAAGAAAAAAGTTAAATTGGCATTCTGATCGATTGTGCCACGGTACATTTCGACTAGCCATGGAGCCAATGCCTTTTTCACCATAAGCAACAAAAACAAGCCGGCCTTACCTTGTTAAGCAATCCTCGTTATTGTTTTGACTAACTTATTGTCACAAGAAGCTGGCGAGGCACATTAATATGTATATGGACAAGTATTTACGAATCACAAAACGTTTGCACTAGGTATAGCAGACACAAACACGCATTACTGACTTCAACAGGCCCGGAATACTGAGGGCTGAACTTCTCGACTGTATCTCATACGTCGTACCGTAGGGTACTCGCTAGGTCACTACTGGTTGTCGAGGACACCTGTGCGTTCGTTTTCCGTTGGTCGTTGCCAACGCCTATGATTTATAGTAATCATAAGAAACTGTGAAGCACTGTTTTGATGTAGATTTTAATTTCTCGCAGTAAATTTTATTAATACTTATTATTACTGAAGTTTACCTCTACAAACCAAATCTGTGAAGAACTATATAAATAAAAATAATAAACAATAGTGACAACGTTTGGCAAGAGCTAATTAAAGTTGCCAAACGCTGCTAGAAACATCAGTCAGAACCAATTAAAGCGTGTTAAAATTGTATTAGTTGCCATATATTTGTTAATTATTCAGATTTTCTTAAAGTTTACATACCAGGTAATGAATTATCTATATAGATCAGTGATACGGAGCTGGAATAATCGAGTCCACGGAACATGGGAAACTATTTACCTGTACAATGTTAACCTTGTATATCTATATGATTCAAACAGTGAAAGTATTATTATCCCAAAGAATGGTTATCCAATTTAATTTGTGATTATGCCGGTATATGGTGTATTAAATTAAGCTGTTACATTCTTTGCCGTGCGTATGAGGCCATTTGAAAAAGTAGTTTTATCTAACTGTTCTATGTGGAGGTGCTGAGGATGTACACATGTGTGGAGGTGCTGAGGATGTACACATGTGTGAAGGTACTGAGGGTGTACATATATGTTGGTAATTTTATTAACGCTAAACCAGTTATGTATACGAGTATATCTTAATATGTATGTGTTGATGACTGGTGTAGTTGAGGACCTTGGGTTTTATAACTCAGTAATACATCTTATGCTTGTTATATGTAATATTGCTTGTGACAAAGACGGTGCTTGTGTTTATAAAACAATACACTAATTAACTAGGCTATTTTACAGTATGTGACTACATTAGAATCCAAGGTCTTATTTCATAATTGTACTACACATGTTTTGCATCATCATAATATTCCCTTGTCATTACATCAACATACTGTGGCACTGGTCTACTCCATGTCTGAAGATTACGTCATGGTTTTGTTGATATTCACCTTTGTGACACAGTTCTCAGTCCAATCACTGTGTCATGAAAACACGTTGTGGCAACGCACCTGGTGTTTTCCTCCAGTTCCAAGGTTACTACACGCGTCAGTGCGTTCCTCTTAGTTGAATTGTGTGTCAATACACTTCCTCAGAGTTACAGTATAAGACTTTATGAGTAAGTACACTTCATAGTTTAGCATGTAGTATTATAGTTTTCAATGTTATAGAAGCGTTACTAAACTGCTTCATAAATATACCCTGTGTTACCATACTTCCTCACAGTTATTAAAGCGATAATTACTGCGTTAGAATATGTCACAGTTGCAGCACACTAATATTCTGCCTGGTACTTATAGTATACGTTACAAGTTACATACTTATAGTATGCGTTTGCCACATAGTCCGTTAAGAGCAGTGTGGATTTTTTTTAAGGGAATTAGCCCATCCGGGCACAGGTCAAACGACCCACAACGGAGCCTGGGGGGCGAGAAAAAAAAGAACGGAAAGAAATTGTAAAAAAAAAAAGGTTATACTGTATTAATCTACACAACGAAGATGACGGAAAACCAGCTTTTTAAAGTGAGACATTGTAAGAGCATGGAAATACAGAAGAAGGCAGAGCATTCCACAGTTTAGAACATAAGAACATAAGATAATAAGGAGTCTGCAATAGGCCGGTTGACGTGTACATGGCAGCTCCTGTCGAGAGTTACTACCACTATCTATCATCCATGAATCTATCTAGCCTCCTTTTGAAACTTTCCAGAGTTCCCTCACTTACTACATAGTTGCTATGCTTGTTCCACTCGTCCACCACCCTATTTGTGAACCCGTTTCTTCCTATCTCCCTCCTAAACCTAAACTTATCCAACTTGAATCCGTTGCTCCGAGTCCTATCCTGCTCGGATATTATAAGAACTTTATCTATATCCCCTTTATTGATTCCTTTCACCCACTTAAATACTTCTATCATATCTCCCCGCACTCTTCGTCTTTCTAGGGAATGCAAGTTAAGTTTCTTTAACCTATCCTGATATGGAAGGTTTCTAAGTCCCGGAATCATTTTTGTCATTCTTCGCTGCACCGACTCTAGTGAATTTATATCCATTCTATAATAGGAGCACCAGAACTGAACCGCATAATCGAGGTGCGGCTTGACTAGCGCAAGATATAGTTGCAATAAGACCTCTGCACTCTTGTTACTTACACTTCTAGATATAAAACCCAATCCTCTGTTTGCCTTATTTCGAACATTAACGCACTGTTTTCTAGGCCGTAGGTCCGGGCTTACAAGTACCCCTAGGTCTCTTTCACAAGTTGACTTCTCTAGGTTGATGTTGTTAAGGCTGTATACATTATAAGTATTTGTCCTTCCAATATTAAGTACGCTGCACTTGCTGGTGTTGAATTTCATTTGCCATTTTTCAGACCACCCCTGCAGTTTATTTAGATCCTCCTGTAATGCATTTGCATCCTGCCCTGAATTAATTTGCCGCCCTATTTTGGTGTCATCCGCAAACTTGCTTATGTCACTGCTGATCCCAGTATCTAGATCGTTTATGTAGATTATGAACAGGAGTGGGCCTAGTACTGACCCCTGGGGAACCCCACTGGTTACACGGCCCCACTCAGATTTAACACCATCTACGCTGACCCTCTGCGTTCTATCGGTGAGCCATGATTTTATCCAATTTAGAACTTTCCCCTCGATACCATGAGCCTTAATTTTTCTCAGAAGCCTCTGATGCGGTACTCTGTCATATGCTTTGCTAAAGTCTAAGTAAATAACATCGTAATTTTCGTCATTATGTACTACCTCGAAGACTTTCCTAAAAAACGTTAGCAGATTTGTTAGACAAGATTTTCCCTTTGTAAACCCATGTTGAGAGTCGTAGATTAATTTGCTTTTCTCTAGATGTGATCGGATGCTATCTGCTATAATTGATTCAAGAAATTTCCCCACTACTGACGTCAAACTGATCGGCCGGTTATTTGACGCTGATGCTCTGTCTCCCTTTTTGAATATGGGTACTACAGTTGCCTGTTTCCACAAGTCTGGCACAACTCCAGTGTCTAATGATTTTGTAAATAAGTTTACGAGGGGTCCGCTAATCTGTTCCCTACACTCTTTCAAGACCCGAGGGAAAATTTCATCCGGCCCTGGGGATTTTGTTTTCTTTAGTGTATTTATCTTCTTAAGAACATCCTCTTTCCTGATAGTGATATTCTTTAATTTCTCTTCTTCCTTTCCCTTAAATATCAGTTCCACCTCTGGAATTTCATTGCAAATTTCTTCTGTGAAAACTGATAAGAAGTAGCTGTTTAATGCTTTGCTTATTTCTTCACTACCATTTATCACTTCTCCCCTCCCTGACTTTAAAGGCCCAACTTTGTCCTTGACCTTTGTCCTATATACCTGGAAAAGTCCCTTGGGATTCGCCTTGGATTCTCTTGCTATTTTGATTTCATAGTCTCTCTTTGCTTTCCTTACATTTTTCTTAAGATTTTTAGATAGTTCATTATACCTATTTCTGAGTTGCTCCTCCCCTCCCTTTAATTTCTTATATATTCCTTTCTTTATTCCTATGTCATGTTTAAGTTTTCTGGTCATCCACCTTGGCTCATTCTTATTTGACCTAATTTTTCTGTATGGTATATTTTGTTCTTGTGCTTTATTTAGTATACTAGTGATTATATTATAGTCATGATCAATTGTTGTGTCATCTATGAACTCACCCCTTCCTACTGGGGACTGACGTGACTGTTCCCAGGTGACCTCACCTAGGTACCTTCTTAACCCCTGATAATCCGCCAACCGAAAGTTTGGGACTCTGACCATATTGTCATTGTTTTTCGTTTCCCAATTTAGGGTGAACCTGATTTCTCTGTGATCACTGTTACCTAGTTCTTCCCCTACTGTGATATCTCTGATAATATTTTCTTTATTTGTTAATACTAGGTCTAATATATTGTCACCTCTTGTAGGTTCTGTAATTAGTTGTTTCAAAAAATTGTCCTGTACTGCATCTAGGAAGTCTTCAGATTCATAGTCGCCTACAATGTTGTCCCAGTCAATATTTCTGAAGTTGAAATCACCCATAATGCATAGGTTGTTATATTTTGCTGCCCTACTCATTTCCTGCCATATGGGCTGAGCTGCTTCTTTGCCAAGACTTGGGGACCTGTAAATCACTCCCATAATTAGTTTTTCTCTTCCTTCCGTGATTTCTACCCACACAGACTCGGTTCCTATTTCACCTTTTATTGAATTATTAATACAACATTTTAATGTATCCTTGACGAAGAGTGCGACCCCTCCCCCCTTCCTACCTTCCCTGTCCTTGTGAAAAAGATTGTACCCTTCTATGTGGTACTCTGATAAAAATATTTGGCTCGCCAGATTCATCTAAGTTTCAGTGATTGCTATGACGTATACATTCTCGGTACATGCAATCGCTCTCAGCAAGTCTATTTTATTTCTAACGCTCCTACTGTTTGTATAGTATACATTTAAACCTACCCTTCCCTGGTCCTGTTTTACCCCTTGTCCTGAGCAACTAATTTTACTTCCCAGGACCTGCTTGTTATTTGACTCCCACTTTCCCCGACCTCTCTCTACTGGCAAAACCCCCCCTTTCGGAGTGACAATTTCACGCTCCAGGGATGCAGACAACGTCTTTACCCCCTCACGAGACAAGTGTACTCCGTCACGTCTGTACAGGTAGTCGTTGCCATAGAATTGTTGCCAGTTATCAATGAATGCCCAACCATTGTTTGCACAATGTTTTTCCAGTTGGCAATTTATAGCAATTGCCCTGGACAGCCATTCACGACCAACCCCTCTTCTAGGCAAGACACCACATACTATCGGGATCCCTCCCCTATCTCTAATCTTCCCCAGCGCCTCCTTATACCTCTTGAAAAGTTCCTCACTCCTAACCTTACCTATGTCGTTTCCTCCCACACTAAGACACACTACTGGATTGGTACCCTCCCCTGACAAAACCCTGTCTAACCTCTCGGCTACATGCCCTATCCCAGCCCCAGGAAAACACACCCTAGTCCTACGTGTCCTATCTCTCGTACAAAAAGCCCTATCTACAAACCTCACCTGGCTGTCCCCAACTACCACGACCTTACCTGTGGGCAGGGTTTGTACAACTGCCCTTTCCTCTCCTTGATCCATACTGTCCTGCCTCTTTTCTTTTCCTCGCCAGCTTCCTGCAGCACTTGGTAAGGGTTACTACACTCCACACCCTGGTCAGCTTTCCTGAGCCTGACCCTAGTCCCCTTGGAGACAACCACTCTCCACGCCTGCTCCTCCTTCGCAGGTGTCCTGCTAGGCAGGACACCTACCTGAAGGAGTTCCGTCCTGAGGGATTCATTTTCCCCGTTTAGAGTGTCAACTTCACTCCTCAACTGCCCCAGCTGCCTTAACAGCGTGGCAAGGAAGTCGTCTTTCCCCACACTCCCCTCCTCTTCCCCCAAGACACAACGATCCAAGGCGGCCATTTTCCTTGGTCTCTAACGGGAGCACTTGCGGGCACGACCTTCTCCAAGCTGGAAAGAAGGAGGTACTATAACGGGTTATTCTCGTGTGACCGATATCCACAGAGGAACGGTGGGCACCGCGGGCAAGACAACCTGAAGCTGGGAGTAATCTCCCACGCCGAAATTGCCCACGTGGACCAAGCAGAGCTGAGTGAGCTCCTCAAGGGGCAACTCCAAGTTGTGAAGAAGCTCTCCAACATCACTGCCCTCATCGGACACCATACAACCTTACCCAAGGAGGCTCAACTGGCGTGGGTAACTGTGCCAGTCGAGCCCTACTGCAGACCGAAACGCTGTTACAAATGCCAGCACTACGGACACACTGTCAACAAGTGTGCGGCGCAAGAGGACACCTGCTCCCTGTGGGACAGCCCCGGTCACCGCTACACGGTCTGCCCCAACACAGCTAAAAAATGCGCTGCCTGTGGCGGCCCACACTCCTCTGCCGATCGGACCTGCCGAAATGGAAGGAGGAATGCAGGATAGCCAAGGCTCGACTCGACAAGAAACTGAGCTACAAAGAGGCCCTCCTTGCTGTACGCTCGCAAGACAAGAAAAAACCATTAGAAAAGAAAAACAAAGAAAAAAAAACCCAAGAAATGAAAACTCAAGAAAAGACACCCGCCACACAGAATCAAGAACACCACGAGGCCCATGGAGCTGAATCCCACGTGGTCAACCTCACCGTCTCCGACTTCTTCCACACCTATGAGGACATAAGACACGAGGAAGATGAACAACAAGACCCAAACACGAATGAATGGACACTTCAAGAGAGCAAGGAGAGGAGGAGAGTTAGAAGAAAATCAACATCAAGCTAAGAAGAATACCAAGACAGAAGACCAAGACATTTCCTCCAAACAAGAAAACAACACACACAATCAAGCCGACCAAGCACTGAGAAACCATGGCCCATCCCAACACACACCTGGCGCTTGACCTGACGCTGACCTGACTCTGTCCTGCCGCCTCCTAGCCGCGTCCGGGCGAGTTGCTGCTGCCTCCAACTTATACTCCCTCACACAGCGGTGTTTAGCCACTGCACCTATTCTCTCCTCCTAAAATTCACTTCAATCATCCCTTTATCCTTCCTCTGAACCTCCTTCCCCCCTATCACTAGCATTTTATGTATATGTATGCAAGACGAGTGTTACGAACCCACGGCCTTGCCGGCGGTACACAGGATGCCAAATCCACCGAACATTTCCCGTTAAAGTACCTGTTAAAGAGAGAAAGTGAAGCAACTTTGCGGCGAAGAGAAAGAACATAAGAATGGAGGAAACTGCAGCGGGCCTATTGGCCCATACTGGGCAGTCCCGTTTACACCCAACCCCTATTGCTCATATAAGCATCCAACCTATGTTTGAAGCTATTCAGCGTATTCGAGTTAATGATGATATTTGGTAACTTGTTCCATTCATCCACCACTCTGTTTCCAAACCAGTGTTTACCTATTTCCCGCCTAAATCTAAATTTGTCTAATTTAAAACCATTGTTACGAGTTCGCTCCTGGTTGGATAGTTTGAGTACCTTTGTAATGTCCCCTTTGTTTAGCCCTGCCTTCCACTTGTACACCTCTATCAGGTCGCCCCTCGCTCTACGTCTCTCGAGGGAGTGCAAATTTAGATGCTTTAACCTGTCTCTATACTCAAGGTTCCTAGTCTTGTCATTCTCCTCTGAATTCTTTCCAAGGATTCTATATCCATTCTGTAATACGGTGACCAGAACTGAACTGCGTAATCCAGGTGTGGTCTCACAAGAGCAAGATACAGTTTTAGGATGACCTCGCTAGTCTTGTAACTAACACTCCTTTGTATGAACCCAAGTACTTTATTAGCCTTGTTACAAGCAAAAACACATTGTTTACTTGGCTTAAGGTTCCTACTTATCATTACTCCTAAATCTCTCTCGCAGTCGGATTTCTCTATGGCATCGTTGTTCATCTGGTATCTGGTTTCCCTGTTTACATCTATACTGAGTACTTTACATTTGTCCACGTTGAATTTCATCTGCCATTTTTCAGACCATTCAAAAAATTTGTTTAGATCTTCCTGTAGTTTTGCTGAGTCCTCGTCAGATTTAATAACACGTCCTATTTTAGTGTCATCAGCAAATTTACTTATGTTGCTGTCTATGCCGATATCTATGTCGTTTATGTATATAATAAATAATAATGGTCCAAGTACTGAGCCTTGGGGAACTCCACTTGTGACGTTGCTCCAATGGGACTTAGTGCCGTTAATGCTCACTCGCTGTTTCCTGTCCTGTAACCACGCCCTAATCCATTTAAGGATGTTACCTTTGATGCCATGAGCTTCTACCTTTCTAATTAGTCTTTCGTGGGGGACTCTGTCGAAGGCTTTGGTAAAGTCGAGATATACCACATCATAATTGTGCCCCTCGTCCACCGATTCGAAAACTGATGAAAAGAATGTTAATAGATTAGTTAGACAAGAACGTCCGCTTGTGAAGCCATGCTGGGAATCATTGATCAATCGGTGCTTCTCCAGGTGATTTCGAATAGAGTTTGAAATGATTGCTTCCAGTAATTTTGTCGACTAAAGGAGGAGAGTTAATAAGACGAAATGCCTTTGATTCCACCCTATCTAATAGTTGGACAGAAGAAGAGCCACCCCAGATATGAGAGCATTACTCCAAGTTAGGACGAATGAATCCCTTATATACTTGGAGCAACTGCTCAGGAGTGAAGTACCTGCAGCATCTGTACAGCATCCCCAACTTTCGGGAGGCAGCTTTAGTTATACTAAGGATGTGTGATTTCCAGGACATATTGGAGGAAATGGTGAGCCCTAATATATTTATTTCAGAATTTGGGAGGCTGATAGCGTCCTGAAATGTAACTGGTGGAAGATCGTCTAATTTACAAAGTGTAATTGGTAAATATTGAGTTTTATTACTATTGAACTTAACCAAGTTTGTAACTCCCCATTTAGAGATGCTGCACAGATCCGCGTTGATAGAAGTAATGATATCAGTTCTAGAGACAGATCTAGTTTGAGAGTTAGGAGGAAGGGGAAAATGTGAGGAAGAGTGAAGAGTAGAATCATCAGCATAAGAATGGATAGAATTAGATGTAGTGTGAAGTAAATCATTGATAAAAAGAAGGAAGAGAGTTGGTGAAAGAACAGAACCCTGTGGGACGCCACTACTGGTAGAGAAAGAGCGAGAAATCGATCCCTTGACAACAACTGCCATGGATCGGTTCTCAAGGAAGCTAGAGATGAGAAAACAAAGTGGGGGAGAAAACCAAAAGAGGGATGTTTAGAAAGCAAAGACTTGTGCCATACCCTGTCAAATGCTTTGGAGATGTCGAGAGCCACGACAAAAGTTTCCCCATAATCTCTAAGAGAGGATGACCAAAGATGGGTGCAGTAGGAGAGCAGATCACCAGTAGATCTCGTCTGGCGAAAGCCATACTTGTTATCCGACAAAAGAGAAAGGCGTTCAAAGGCGTTCAAGGTGACGGAGAAAATGGGAGTGTAAGATAGTTTCGAAAATCTTAGAGAGGGATGAAGTTAGGGCAATGGGGTGATAGTTAGAGGGATTAGAATGGTCAAACTTCTTCGGGATGGGCTGAACCAAGGCATGCTTTCAAGAAAAAGGAAAAGTTTGGGCTTTGAGGCAAAGGCGAAAGATGCGAGCAAGCACAGGGGCCAGGGCTTCAGCACACTCCCAAAGAACATGAGGGGGTATTCCGTACGGTCCATGCGCCTTACTCACATCCAACCTGGATAACACACCGGCAACCCTGCGAGTGGAGATTATAGAAAAGTGCATAGGTTCAGTAGGAGGTGCAGGGGTAGGAGGGATAGAGTGGGAATCGTCTAAGGTGGAATTAGAGGAGAATAAGGTGCCAAAGAGGTTGGCTTTGTCAGGGGGAGAGTTGGCTATAGAGTTATTGGGACGGAAGAGGGGAGGAAAAGAAGGCGTGCAGAAGTTGTTACAGATGTTTTTAGTTAAGGACCAGAAGGATTTACTAGAGGAAGAATTAGTCAGGACAGCGGTCTTTCTTTTAATAAAATTCCTCTTGGCCCTACGAAAAATAGTCTTACAACGATTCCTAGAAGTAATGAAAGAGGTGTGGGTAATAGGAGAAGGCGATAGTTTCATAGCTCGATATGCCCTATCTCTCACCCTGCAAGCAAGAGAGCAGGAGCGATCGTATATTTTGTTCTTGTGCTGTATGTAGTATACTAGTGAATATATTGTAGTCATGATCAATTGTTGTGTCATCAATGACCTCACCCCTTCCTACTGGGGACTGACGTGACTGTTCCCAGGTGACCTCACCTAGGGACCTTCTTAACCCCTGATAATCCGCCAACCGAAAGTTTGGGACTCTGACCGTATTGTCATTGTTTTTTGTTTCCCAATTTAGGGTGAACCTGATTTCTCTGTGATCACTGTTACCTAGTTCTTCCCCTACTGTGATATCTCTGATAATATTTTCTTTGTTTGTTAATACTAGGTCTAATATATTGTCACCTCTAGTAGGTTCTGTAATTAGTTGTTTAAAAAAATTGTCCTGTACTGTGTCTAGGAAGTCTTCAGATTCATAGTCACCTACAATGTTGTCCCAGTCAATATTTCTGAAGTTGAAATCCCCCATAATGCATAGGTTCTTATATTTTGCTGCCCTACTCATTTCCTGCCATATAGGCTGAGCTGCTTCTTTCCCAAGACTTGGGGGCCTGTAAATCACTCCCATAATTAGTTTTTCTCTTCCTTCCGTGATTTCTACCCATACAGATTCGGTTCCTATATCACCCTTTATTGAATTATTGATACAACATTTTAATGTATCCTTGACGAAGAGTGCGACCCCTCCCCCCTTCCTACCTTCCCTGTCCTTGTGAAAAAGGTTGTACCCTTCTATGTGGTACTCTGATAAAAAATTTTTGCTCGCCAGATTCATCCAAGTTTCGGTGATTGCTATGACGCCTACATTCTCGGCACATACAACCGCTCTCAGCAAGTTGAGGCCCCAGTAGCTTGATGATGATCAGGTCGGCCCTGGGGTCCACAACCTTCCCGACCAGTGGGACCTATATGAGAAGGTCCCGCTTCAGTGTTAATATCAACTGACATAGGAGAATAAAATAGAATGAATAAAACAGATCAAGAATGAGTACGGTTTAATTTGTGGTGTTGTCAATAGTAAGAGAGACAGTTGAGACCCTGCAATTGTGTGTAAATGAGGCAGAAAGATAGTTCAGCAACCTGGGACTTGGTCACAATTTTCGTGATGCCATGTGGCAGCAGGGTCTATCATTAGACAACACATTATGCTTCCAATATCTTCCCAGGCGGTAGTACCTCCCTGTTTGGTAGCTGCCTAATACCTACTACAGTGTATTATTACAAAGAAGCACAGAGGTCCACTCTACTTTCGACCGCCTTTACTTACATTCATCACAACGGGAATGTACATAGTTGTAGTATGCGTTAATACGCTGCCCCATAGCTGTAGTCTGCATTAATACACTGCCCTATAGTTGCAGTATGAATTAATACACTGCCGTATACTTGTAGTACGTAATAATTAACTGCCCTACAATTGTAGTATGTATTAATACACCACCACATAATTGTATTATGCATTAATACATTGCCCTACAGTTGTAGCATGTATAAATGCACCGCCCCATAGTTGCAGTATGCATTAATACATTGTCCTACAGTTGTAAAATACATTAATATACTATCCTATAGTTGTTGTATGTATATTATGTATGCTGTATGTATATTATGTATGTATATTATGTATGTATATTATGTATGTGCTCCATTTATATACACTATTTATTCAGCCTAGCTAGCAGCGTGTGGCAATGTATTTACCATGTCCCTCATACTTAATTAATGTGCCTGGCGACATATGGAAGCTGCTAATGTATCACTTACCACATGTCGCCCGAGAGGCTAGTTGACCCCCATACAGAGTAAGGAGCGCCACCAGGAGTTTCCAATACGGGAGCAGGGTGTTGTGAAGGTCGTAGCGGTTGCTAGGGAATCCATTCCTCACACACTCGACGAGTCGGACGTAGGAAGGGTCATCTCGGGCCGCTGTTCGAAGGTCCTCCATTGCCTTGTCGTCATCTGGTGACAGGTCCGAACGAAGGGCTTGGACGGCGTGTAGAGTGACCACAGTCCTGACGGAAAGAGCGAGGTCAGCGTCGAGCACATGGTCTTCTGGAGTAGCGCGGCTGACAGGAGAGCGGGATAAGGCATCAGGGATGCAGAGCTCCTTACCAGCACGCCACACTGCTATGTAGATGTACGCCGAGAGCTTCTCTTTCAGACGCTGGAGGCGAGGGTTCTCAACGGCGTCCAGCGTGTAGTGGTTGAGGATCGGGACAAGCGGGCGATGGTCGGTCACTAGGTGAAAGTGTTGCAGGCCTATGAGGTAAGACCTGTACTTGGACATCGTCCAAACCACAGCCAACAGCTCCAACTCAATAGTGGCGTAGCCTGTCTCGGTGTCACAGAGGAAACGCGAGCCACACTGGACGAGCCGGAACTGCCCTCCACCGTGATCCTGCAATAGGGCGTGTCCCACGCCGTGCAAGCAGAACCGTCGGCAAGGCTGAGTCAAACGTGGCGAGGACAGGTGGACTAGACAGGGCCTGTTTCACTTGCTGGAAGGCCTTGTCGTGGTCGGGGGTCCACAGGAATGTCCTCTTGGGGCTCATCAGGGGGCGAAGTGGTTGGGCAGCTGCGGAGATGTCCGGCGAAAACTCTGCTAACTGGTTGACGAGACCGATGAAGGACCTCAAGTCGGTGAGGTTAGCAGGGGTGGGAAAATCCGTGATGGAGCGGACCTTTTCCGGTCAGCTGCGATACCATTCCCTGAGAGGGTGTACCCACAAAAGTAAACTGAAGAGCTGGCCAGAACAAACTTGTCGGCATTTAGGGTGATGCCGTGCTTCCGGCACCTGTTGAGTACCTCGTAGATACGGCAGAGGTGATCCATGTAATCCTCATCGTACAGGAGTATGTCGTCGACCACTTTCACGCAGTTTGCCAGACCTTGTAGAGCCATATCACCTCGAAGGCAGAAAGCATCTCCTGTAGCGGCGAATCCCATGGGGCCACGGCAATAACTGTAACGTCCATGAGGGGTGATGAAAGTTGTAAGTGGTCGGTCTTCTTCGGCAAGCTCTATCTGCCAGTATCCACACAGGGCGTCCATCATCGTGAAGAAGCGCGCCATCGGGTTCACACTGCGTATAGCTGCAAAGGGCGTGGGAGAAGGGTGCGCAGGACGAGACACCTGGCTGTTGAGCTTGGAGAGGTCAGTGGTGATCCGAACACCACCTTTGGGTTTTGCGACGACTACCATAGGGTGACACCATGGAGACGGGTCATCGCCGGCTGGTGCAATAATTTCTTGGGCGACCATGGAGTCCAGCTCGTTTTTGACCGCCTCGCGGAAGGCCAGGGGGACCAGTCGAGGGGTGTAGATAGCGAAGGGCTTCGCGTTGTCCCTCAGGTGGATCCTCATCGGGGGGGCCTACCATCTTCTTGAGAGGCTTGGATTCCAGAGCGGACTTGGTCACCTGAACGTCGCTGAATTCCTTCAGGAAATACTTCCGAGCATCCGAAGGAGAGGTGTCACTGGCAAGAGGTAGGGGTAGGGCGGCAGCAGGGTAGTTGCTGCTCCCTTCGTGCACCCTGTTGGCGGGTTTTACCTCGAGAATAGGTTTGGGGAAGCCCTGGGAGATGTTGGCCATCTCTTGACAATGTCTGTAGGACAGCAAAGGAATCGGGAAACCGTTATGCACATCAATCCAGGCTTGACACGACCTGTTGCCAAAGGTGACTTGTGCTTGGAGTAAACCTAGGGCTGGGGCCATCTGTGAACCATTTGCCGTGAAGCGGAGATCCTTGGGGGGCGGTCCTAGATCACTTGGAGAGAGCCCCAAGCATTGCAAATGCTGGGGACCGATGACTGTAGCATCAGCGCCGGTGTCGGGCAACATCTGAAGACGGGATGACACACTGCCGTAGGTCACGATGACGCTGATGTGCTTGGGAACTTTGGTTCTGGGACGCGAGGGGGAGCACACATTCCTAATATGGCTCGAGCGTTGTCCAGGGTCGTCATGCTTCTGATTGGAAGACTGTGGGCGGCCCTCACTGGTGGAAGGGCGCTGAAGCTTCCGCCGACGCTGTCCCTTGGGTTTGTTGGAAGGGCAACACTTGTCGTAGTGGCCCAGACGACCGCACACATTGCACTGGACGCATTTAGCTGGGCACCGTACTGTGAGTGACCAGTGGCCCTTACGGTCACAACTGTTGCAGGTAGACTCAGCAGCTGGACACACCTGTGTTCCGTGCTGCTTACCACAGTTGTTACAAAAGGAACCGGGCGTGGGAAAAGTGGGCGAAGGCGCTGGAGTAGACTTCTTGTCCTTCTTGTACCGGGACACAGCGCGTACAGCTATAGGGGGAGCTCGGATGGCAGAGGTGGCACACCTAGCAGCCTCACAGGAGCGACATTTCGTCAACACATCCTTAAGAGAAGAGGAAGAGTCGAGGGAGGTGAGGCGTTGGACAAGTTCCTCGTCCTTAATACCCATCAGGATCACCTGCTTCAAATGGGTCTCCTCGCACTGCTGGTGGTTACCTGGACATATATCTACCTCTTCCGAGGCTCTCTTGAGTCGTACATAAAAGGCATCAAAAGTCTCGCCCTCCATCTGTCTGCAGCTAAACAATTCCTTCCTGCGTAGAGCTTCATTCCGCTGCCCTTTGATGTGCCGTTGTAGAATGTCCAGTACCTCCTCCACAGATAACGAAGAGGTCGGAGGTACCTGCAACGTATGTTCCAAGACATGCTGAGTTTCCAAGGACAGGCACATACGCAGCTGAATAAGTTGTTTAGGCTGTGACAAACTCTGGAGATCCAGCATTGTAGCATAATTAGTCCACCGTCGCCGCCATTCACGAAAAGTCTGGAAATACACATCAGGCTTCAAGATGGGCGGTGTTTGAGCAGCCGCTTTAGGTGGGGCTGGGGGGCGTGAAGAAAGCGTTGACGAGGTATCTGAACCAGTCAATACCGAGGCAGTGTTAGAGCCAGGGGCTTGGTTAACAGTGAGGCGAGATATCAAAGCTTCAAACCGTGCACTGTCTTCCAATCTCCGTTGGTGGTCTCTCTCTGCCTCTGCTTGCCTTCTTTTTTCATTCTCCACAAGTCTGTTAGCTAGGCTGAATATATAGTGTATATAAATGGAGCACATACATAATATACATACATAATATACATACAGCATACATTATATACATACAGTTGTAGTATGCATTAACACGCTGCTCCGTTTTTGTAACATACGCTAATACCCTGTAGTAGTGTAGTATGCATTAATACATTGTGACATAGCTGCAGCATACTTTACTCTGCTGCCTCATAGTTGTAGTATGCTTCAATAATCGGCGTTGTTATAGTATCTGTATGTTTCAATACCTGTCAATACACTCAGTATCTCAAAGTTATAGTATGCATTAATGAGTTACCTGATAATTTTTTTATTTCTTAGTACACTGTCACTTAGATGATTTGTATGTTCGTATAGTACTGATATCTTGAAGACGTTTAATATCTCGTCAGTATCTAGGCACTTGTTAGCTGCCTTGTGGGAGTTCAGAGTTACAAGTGGAATCTCCTCCAGTTCTTTTTAGGCTTCCTGAGGAAACTTCCACTCGGTTGTACAGTCAGCCAAAGATCCAGCGACCCCACCCTGGACTCGTACTGACAATTTTACCTGGCAATACATAAGAACATAAGAATGGAGGAAACTGCAGCGGGCCTATTGGCCCATACTGGGGAGTCCCATTTACATCCAACCCCTATTGCTCATATAAGCGTCCAATCTATGTTTGAAGCTATCCAGCGTATTCCAGTTAATGATGATATTTGGTAACTTGTTTCATTCATCCACTACTCTGTTTCCAAACCAGTGTTTACCTATTTCACGCTTAGATCTAAATTTGTCTAATTTAAAACCATTGTTACGAGTTCGCTCCTGGTAGGATAGTTTGAGTACCTTTGTAATGTCCCCTTTGTTTAGCCCTGACTTCCATTTATACACCTCTATCATGTCGCCCCTCACTCTGCGTCTCTCGAGGGAGTGTAAATTAAAATGCTTTAACCTGTCTCTGTACTCAAGGTTCCTAATGGCCGGGATTAGTCTTGTCATTCTCTTCTGGATTCTTTCCAAGGATTCTATCTCCATTCTGTAATACGGTGACCAGAACTGAACTGTGTAATCCAGGTGAGGTCTCACAAGCGCAAGATATAATCTTAAGAGGACCTCGCTAGTCTTGTAACTAACACTCCGTGGAATGAACCCAAGTACTTTATTAGTCTTGTTACGAGCAAAAACACATTGTTTACTTGGCTTAAGTTTCCTACTTATCATTACTCCTAAATCTCTCTCGCAGTTGGATTTCACAATGGCATCGTTGTTCATCTGGTAACTGGTTTCCCTGTTTACATCTCCTATACTGAGTACTTTACATTTGTCTACATTGAATTTCATCTGCCATTTTTCAGACCATTCGAAAATTTTTTTTAGATCTTCCTGTAGTTTTGCGGAGTCCTCGTCAGATTTAATTACACGTCCTATTTTAGTGCCATCAGCAAATTTACTTATGTTACTGTCTATGCCGATATCTATGTCGTTTATGTATATAATAAATAATAATGGTCCAAGTACTGAGCCTTGGGGAACTCCACTAGTGACAATACTCCAATGGTATTTATTGTCGTTAATGCTCACTCGATGTTAATTGTCCTGTAACCACGCCCTAATCCGTTATAGAATATTACCTTTAATGCCATGTGCTTCTAGCTTTCTTATTCGTCTTTCGTGGAGGACTCTGTTGAATGCTTTGCTAAAGTCGAGATATACCACATCATAATTGTGCCTCTCGTCCACCTTTTCGAAAATTGATGAAAAGAATGTTAATAGATTAGTTAGACATGAACGCCTGCTTGTGAAGCCAATCTGGGAATCATTGACCAATTTGTGCTTCTTCAGGTGGTTTCGAATAGAGTTTGAAATGATTGCCTCCAGTAATTTGCCTACAATTGATGTTAGACTGATTGGACGGTAGTTTGAGGATAGTGATCTATCCCCCTTCTTGAAAATCGGTATTATATTCACTATCCTCCAGGATTCTGGTACTACACCTGTCTTTAAGGACATGTTAAATAACTTTGCTAAGGGCATACTAAGCTCTTCCTTACATTCCTTTAATACTCTGGCAAATATCTCATCGGGACCAGGTGACTTATTAGGCTTTAGGTTGTCTATTTGCTTACTAACATCGTTACTAGTCACTACTATCTCGTTTAATTTGTTTTCTTCATTATGCTCATTTCTCCATCGTTATCAGTTAGCTCGCCGGTATCTGACTGTATTGGCCCAATCTTTTCCCGTGTTTTAGTTTGATACATTTGATAGAATCCTTTGGGGTTTGTCTCACCTCCCTTGCTATCCTCAGCTCATTATTCCTCTTTGCTTTCCTTATCTCGGTCTTAAACCTACCGGCCAATACCTTATAATAATCCCGGAGGTAAATTTCGCCACAATTTATCCTCCTACCTATAGCCTTCATTTGACCAATAATGTTCTATAAATAATTATTTCTCCATTTAGGGTCATTGTTGTTTGATCTGATTTTTTTGTATGGTATGTTCTGCCTTTGTGCATTAAGTAACTCATTAATTAAATTGTCGTGGAACTCGGTAACCTCAGATCTCGTTATCAGGTCAACCTCAACTGCCAGGTCTCCGGGTAGGGTGACGTCGCCCTCTGTGAGCACATTGAGTGAGGTCATGTAGTTCACCCGCAATCGGTGATACCCCCTCTCTCAACCTTCTCTTCAATCTATCAAAGTTTGCCCTTCTGAAATCTGGGACTTTAATGGAATTTTCCTTACGGCTGTCCTGAAATTCTAGCTGGAATCTAATTTCTTTGTGATTGCTGTTTGCATGTTCGTTCCCTACCTCGACATTACTAATGAGGTTTTCTCTGTTTGACAGAACTAAATCGAGTATATTATTACACTGGGTGGGTTTGGTTATATGTTGACTGAGGGAACAGTCCTTGATCGCTTCAAGAAAATCCTTTGATTCTGAGTGACCCGTAAGGTCAGTCCAATCTATTTGGCTAAAGTTAAAGTCACCTACTATACAGACTTTGCTATGCATGGAAACCCTGCGCATTTCGTCCCAAATAAGTCGCTCATTAACTCTATCAAGATTAGGAGGTCTATACATTACTCCTGTGATTAATTTTTCCCTACCATCGATTAATTCTATTCAAATTGTTTATGTATTCCGCTCAGTTTTGATTTCCTTGTTTTTTCATACTTCAGATTATCCCTGACATAGATTGCTACTCCGCCTCCTTTCCTAATCTGCCTATTGGTATGGAATAATTTGTAACCTGCATTTGGTATTAGACAGGTAACTCACATGAGTCTAGGTTTATCCATGTTTCGGTTAATGCTATTATATCGATTTTTTCAGTTCCTACCAAGGCCCTAATATCATCCATTTTGTTTCTCATACTTCTACTGTTTGTATAGTAGACATTTTAGTTAGTCATGTTCTGAGTCCTTTCTTTGTCGCGTCTAGGTTTTAACTCCTTGCCTAATTTAGTTTTGTCATAATTCCTAGCACCATTTCCCTGTAACCTTTCACTTTGTTTTCCCACTCCCACTGCAGTCCCTTCCACCCCCGTGCTCACATGTTCCCCTAGCAGTTTAAAGACTTCGCCATTTTTTGAACTGCCCTCTCGAGAGACCCAGCCAGGGTTGCCACCCCATCCCTAGATAGATGCAACCCATCCCTTGCATAAAGGTCCCTTTTGCCGTAGAAGTTGTCCCAATTGTCAATGAATGAGACTGATATTGATTTGCAATATCTGTCAATATGGCCGTTGACACCAACTGCCCTTGACAACCATTCATTGCCAACTCTCCTTCTAGGCAGGACACCACATATGATAGGGATCCCTCCCTTAGACCTCATACGTTCTATAGCCGTCTTGAACTTATCAAGAAGCTCCTTACTCCTACATTGGCCAATATCGTTGCCTCCTGCACTAAGGCAGATAATGGGTTTATTCCCAATACCAGACAAGATATTGTCCATCCTATTAACTATATCCCCCACCCTAGCTCCTGGCAAACACACCCTCATCCTATTTTTATCGTTACCGCAAAAAGCTCTGTCCATGTACCGTACCTGTGAGTCGCCAACAATCAAAATTTTCTTACCTTCCTTGTCAGCCTTGTCCCTGACTAAACTAACACTTAGCTGTTGTTGTCTTTTCCTTGTTGTCTTTTCTCACCAGCAGTTTGGTCGTCCCTCTCCTCACAACCTCCCATTCGCCTGAGTTTTTGTCATTCACCCGCTTTCCTTGCCTCGTTTCTTTCTTCATCCTTGCTATCTCTTCTTTTAATTTCAAGATATCTTCCTTGGCCCTCTCCAACTCGGCCCTCAGAAGGGCACAACCCTGTTCACAAATAGCACTAGCCATTACTGACAATTTATCCCTGGGAGCTAAGACGCTGTGACCTTTCCTCTAGCGAGGTCAGAAGACGACTGGTAAAGTAAGGTTGTATGTAAAGCTGATTGTGATTGGTGGATCTATTTTCGGCTGTATCACTGTCAGGATAAATATTAAACAATCCAAGGGTAGAACTTTTTTTAATAATAAACTATCCATTGTTATTTAAGATCATGAGAAATTTCCAAATGTTCGTATATTTGCTTAAATAATGAAAAAAATAATATTAATGAATTGGCAGTTCAACTACAACGAGGGCTGCCACAAGATTTTCAGATCAAATTTTCTTAATTTTTTTAGTAAATATACGAACATTTGGAAACTTCTCATTACCTAAAATAATAATGAATAGTTTATTATTATAAAAATTCTACCTTTGGTTTGCCTAATATTTATCCCGACAGTAATACAGCCGAAAATAGATCCACCAATCACAATCACTTTTACATACAAGCTTACATTACCAAGTATTACCAGGTAAAATTGCCAGTACGTGATGCAGGGTGGGGTCGCTGGATCGTTGGCTGACCGTACATTGCATAAACGATGAAAGTGGCTCGTGTATGTTGGCTTAATGTTAAGTCACATCATGGTGTGATGGTGTTAATCGGTAATACGAGAACTGATAAGCGGCCACATATTCTCAGAGAAGGCGATTGCAGCAACTTCTGAGTGATATGTAACGTTCAATATTGGATTTTTATCACTGGAGTGCTAACCATTTTCACCAATATGGTAAGAACATTAAGCAGTGTTGCTTTAAAATTTCCATGTGGATATTGCATATAAAAGGACTAAATGTGCTGAAGGGAAAGGTTTCTGACATAAGTGCTTGAGCTATAATGAAGTACACTAAAAAAAAAAAAAAAATATATATATATATATATATATATATATATATATATATATATATATATATATATATATACATCATATTACAGTTCCATATTTCACACAAAGCCTGTTCATCGAATGTGGGACCTTCATTTTTAGTCCATATAACACGCACTTTGAACATATAATCAACGACCTCACCAGCAAGGAATCGAACCCTCGACCTACCTACCTACTATGGGTCCATATAACACGCGGACTTTGAACATATAATCAACGACCTCACCAGCAAGGAATCGAACCCTCGACCTACTGGGTGGACTAGGGAACGCTTACCGGCTAGGCCACAAGGACACTAAAAGCAGTTCTAGACTCTGTTATATTTCACACAAAGCCTGTTCATCGAGCTGATGGCGCCGTGAACCTCATTGGGAAACTGCCCGTGCCTCTTATGTGGTGTCAGTAGCATTTTACCGAATCCAGCTGGTATGAAACGCGAGGTACATATATATACTTCATTTTTAGTCCATATAACACGCGGACTTTGAACATATAATCAACGACCTCACCAGCAAGGAATCGAACCCTCGACCTACTGGGTGTGACTAGGGAACGCTTACCGGCTAGGCCACAAGGACACTAAAAGCAGTTCTAGACTCTGTTATATTTCACACAAAGCCTGTTCATCGAGCTGATGGCGCCGTGAACCTCAATGGGAAACTGCCCGTGCCTCTTATGTGGTGTCAGTAGCATTTTACCGAATCCAGCTGGTATGAAACGCGAGGTACATATATATACTTCATTTTTAGTCCATATAACACGCGGACTTTGAACATATAATCAACGACCTCACCAGCAAGGAATCGAACCCTCGACCTACTGGGTGGGACTAGGGAACGCTTACCGGCTAGGCCACAAGGACACTAAAAGCAGTTCTAGACTCTGTTATATTTCACACAAAGCCTGTTCATCGAGCTGATGGCGCCGTGAACCTCATTGGGAAACTGCCCGTGCCTCTTATGTGGTGTCAGTAGCATTTTACCGAATCCAGCTGGTATGAAACGCGAGGTACATATATATACTTCATTTTTAGTCCATATAACACGCGGACTTTGAACATATAATCAACGACCTCACCAGCAAGGAATCGAACCCTCGACCTACTGGGTGGGACTAGGGAACGCTTACCGGCTAGGCCACAAGGACACTAAAAGCAGTTCTAGACTCTGTTATATTTCACACAAAGCCTGTTCATCGAGCTGATGGCGCCGTGAACCTCATTGGGAAACTGCCCGTGCCTCTTATGTGGTGTCAGTAGCATTTTACCGAATCCAGCTGGTATGAAACGCGAGGTACATATATATACTTCATTTTTAGTCCATATAACACGCGGACTTTGAACATATAATCAACGACCTCACCAGCAAGGAATCGAACCCTCGACCTACTGGGTGTGACTAGGGAACGCTTACCGGCTAGGCCACAAGGACACTAAAAGCAGTTCTAGACTCTGTTATATTTCACACAAAGCCTGTTCATCGAGCTGATGGCGCCGTGAACCTCATTGGGAAACTGCCCGTGCCTCTTATGTGGTGTCAGTAGCATTTTACCGAATCCAGCTGGTATGAAACGCGAGGTACATATATATACTTCATTTTTAGTCCATATAACACGCGGACTTTGAACATATAATCAACGACCTCACCAGCAAGGAATCGAACCCTCGACCTACTGGGTGTGACTAGGGAACGCTTACCGGCTAGGCCACAAGGACACTAAAAGCAGTTCTAGACTTTGTTATATTTGTCCTCCTCAAACTCCCTGTCGAAGCCCTCGTTCTCCTGTTCACTAATGGTAAATATCTTTCGTAAATATCGCCGATGTAGTTGTTCTTGGTTTTCTTCCTCGAATATTTTTACGTTGTTTTGCTCGAGCAGGTAAGGGACCGTGCTAGAGGTGGAACCCATCAGTCGCTTGATCCCTTTCCAGAATGCCGCAGAATCGCGGTAATTGTTGGCTGCCTCCCACACCAAGGCGGCCCACTTTTGTTCATGTAGACTTTTGCTCTCGTGCTGGATGTCCGTCTGTAGATCTCGGTACCGGTCTCTCAGCTCCTGCGTCCACCCGCGGATACTGGCTAGCTGTCTCACGTGAGCGTACTGGACACTGAGCTGCCTCAGCTGGTGACTAGTGTGAGGATGGGGAATGGTCCTGTAACTGGTGGTCGGGATGTTGTTGTCCATCTCCGTCTTCACATCCTTATACCATTGTTCGACCGCGTCGTCGATGTCATTGGGGCTGGCTTCTTCCAGGTTTCTACCCTGCTTGAGACTGAGAGACTCCTTGAAGGAGTCCCAGTCTGCCCGTTTGAGGTTTGACCTGATGTTGGCGGGGATCATAATGGGATTGGATGAGAGCGTCACGACGACTGGCAGGTGATCGCTGGTACTGATGGGTCCGGCGGTAACGTGCCTGTTCAGGACGGCCTCGTTGTTAGAGAGGATTATGTCGGGTGTTGTGGCACTGGCACGTCTGATCAATGTCGGGAAATCTGGCCCGAGGTGTTGCAGTTTTCCCCTTCTGATGTTGTCATACAGCGCCACACCGACGTTGTTCTCATTACCGTGTCCTAGTATGGCGTGGCGCGCATTTAAGTCCCCTATGATGTATGTTGGTTTTCTGTGGCGTAGCAACTGGTTTAGGTCTTGTTCGGGTAAGTAAGGACGTCTGGGAGGTAGGTACATTGTGCATATGATAACAGGTCCCCTAGTTGTCTCCACCTGCACTCCTAGAACTGAATCCTCGAAGTCTGGCAACACTCTGTGACTCAGCCGTAACCTGATGGCCACAGCGATACCATCGTTCAGCTCACCCGTCATGTTCCTCTGGTATACAGTGTAGCCAAAAATTTTCAGCTTAGTTTCGTCCTTTATGCCCGTACTGTTTAACAGAATAATGTCTGGGTCTAATTGATAGTATAAGTTAGACAGTTCGTTACGTCTATTAAAGGACCAGTGTAGGACATTATGTTGGACAATTTTTATCCTGCTAACGACTGCCATTTTGGAGACTGTAGCTTGGGGCGTCGCTTGGAGTGTTTGCTCGGCTTCTGCCATTTCTAGGGGGACGGAACTTCTTAGCAGAACCTTCGGACATCTGCTTGTCAGTCAATGGCGGACCCTCGAACTTCTCGTCACCCGTGTACAGGAAGGGGTTCAGGTCCTGGGCCTGCGTGTCGTGGTAATCAACTGACGCTGCAGCTCGAGGGTCTTGTTCCTCTGTGGGGTGAGTCTTTATCATCTGGTCGCAATCATTGACTGTGGTTGCAGTCCGATGGTCACTGTCGTCGCTGGGAGTGCATGTAATGGGATCGCGGGCATTTACGGTGTCGTTGGAGCTGTGATCCCAGGGGGAACTGACTTGCCACGTCGGGATTGCGGTTATACTGACTTTTGCCTAAGTCAAGGAGGTCATGGTCTATATCTGGCGTGGGTTGAGGTCGTCGATAAGTCGTTGAGTGGGTTACTGCCTTAAGGATTTCTTTTGAAGGGACTTTGTCGCTTATTTCAACAGGTGCAATGTTGTTCCTGGTTAGTGTCTCGTTGAGGTGTTTCGAGAATGAACCTGGATGAACCATGTTCATGTGATGGGCATGCAGGTAAGACAAGTATATAGTGGTGGCTTTGGACTCGTCCAGCTGTGGAGAGGAGACGCTCCTGATGCTCTCGGCCACTGCGTCCCTCATGGCGCCCAGTGACTCAGTAACTGCCTGTTTTATTGAGTCCTTGATGGATCTTATCTCTGATTGCAGGACTTCCATGGTCTCGCTGACATTGTTGAGCTTTTGGGAGTCTGCTTGAGTTTCTTTTAGAGCCTCTTTTAGGGTTTGGCTGTAAGCCATGATCGTCGACTGAGTGGTCCTTCCTATGGTGTTAGAAATTTCCCTGGTTTCTTTTTGTTTGGTAATTTCGGTCAGTTTCTTCTCTGTTTCTTGAAGTACCTGTTTTCTGACCACGCAGATGGCAGAGAAGGTCCTGTGGTCACCCTCGCAGACGACACACTATTTTATGGGGCTACGGCAGTCTTTGTAGAAGTGCTGATCAGAAGAACACTCAGAGCATATGACATCTTGTATGGGGCAGTTCTTGGTCATGTGGTCATTGTATTTATAGCACTTCATACATTGTTGGATGGGCGTATACTTTTCATATTCTATTTGGTGGGATGAGATGGAAGTGCCATATGCATAGAGCCCCTTCTCCTTCATTCTTTTTGCATCCGTTGTGTCTGCAAAGCGAACCTTGATTATATTATGGGCATACATAGGATACACCTCCACAACCTTGACATTGTTTTGCTTTTGTATTTCATCTCTTATTTCTTCTGCGTTATTTTCCACTACATCTTTGTCTAACTTCTTACATACAAGGGTGAACTTGGCGCCGTATTCCCGTGGGACAATGACCTCGTAACCGTTGGTTTTCATTTTGTCCATGGCACTAGACTTAAGTAGTTTATCAGCATCTTCATCTGTTTCTGTGAGGATGATGTAGCCATCTCTCAGATCCACAAGTCTATTTATTCTCACCCTTAGGTCGCTCAATAGCCTTTTTAGCCCTATCCGAGACCCCTGGGTCGGGGTTCCGGAGATCTTCACTCTCACTTTGGCCATGGTCAGTAACATACATGAATGAATGAATGAAAATTCTACCTAATCTGTCCGCCTCAGCTAAACCCCATGGATGCCGCTCCTTCTGTCCGCTTGCTGGGCGAGTAAAGACGGGTCTGGGGGTAGGGTGAACAGACAATCCCCTGACTGGGGCCTAGCCAAGCCCTAACACCTAGCAGTGACAGGTTATGAAGCACTGTCGAATCCCTAACAGAAAATGTTGCCACCCTTACTGTCTCGACTCAGCAGCCCTCTGAGGGCCCCCCTTGAGGCTCTGCCCGCAGGGTTCGCGTCGTTACCAAACAGCAGGGACTCTAGGCGAAAGGATAGGATACGGAAGAAGCGCAGTGTACAAGAATAATAATATCCATATACAACTACATGATAAAGCAGTCAGAACGGACCCAACGCGAAAAACAAGGCAGACAGTCGTAACGGTCAGCGATTTGAACTGAGCAGGGAGCGACGCGTAGCACGTCCGCTCGCTATGAAGGTTGGGTGCGCTCTGTTTGTTTCATTATGTCTTTAATGTATGGTGTTTTTTGCTTGTTATGCCCCATCATCTTGTTTATGGAAGTCCAAAATGTTTTTGTGTCTTTAGTCTTGTCGGCCGCCATTACTCATTTCATTTTTTGTTGTTTGCTTCCTTACATGCGTCTCTTAATTGTATCTGTAGTGCTGTCTGCGTCGTATATAGCCATCTGTTACTGCCGTGTCTTTCCATTTACCTGTTTATTTAATTTTAATGGGTTTGCATTAATTAACTTCTTCTGTTAATCTATTGTTGGGTAATGTTCTGTAGTGTGAAATAGAAGTGTGTTTGGTTATAGATGTTTTTATTGCTGAGTGCAGTTTGTCAATTTCTGAGTCTATGTCTTCTGTTGTTTCCCTTGTAGGTTAATCGAATGGTGATTACCTAAGTCTTCTGTGCAGCTGTCCCAGTCTGTTTTGCTCATTTTCAGTCTCTTTTTTTTATTTGTATCTGTATGGGGCTTGTTGACAGTGTTAGTATAATTGGGAGATGGTCGCTGCCTGTGTCCAGGTTACCTGTGTCTATAAGTTATGTCTATTTATGTTGCCACCTACCGATGGCCCCCGGACAAGGGGTGCCCTGCACTATCACAGGTTCCCTTGCCTGATCGACAGTATCGCTAAGTCCCGCCTCCCCTTCAAGGAACGGAGTTCCTGAGGGAGATACAAGAAGGAAAAAGAAGAGGACTTAGAGAGTAGGGACAGTCTCCCTACCACGCCACGTTCGGTCAGCCAATCAGAGCACCGCAGTAAACGTGTATGTATCACGCCACTGTGGGGCACCGCTGATTGGCCAATACTGAACGTAACTGCACGGGGAGTAGTCTAAATTTTTGGGAGCACAAATATATGATTTCCAGAGGCTTGATTGTTTCTCGTGCAATCTGAGATGATAAATGCACAGTCGCTGTGGTGAGTAAGGTCAATCACTAGGACTAGTGTCCAATCACAACGAAGTTGCAGATTGCATCAACTGCGGACCTTAAGCTAAAATGCTGGTCCACCCACTGCTGGGATAAAACACCAGCATCTTTTTAGTTAACTGTACATCTCCACCACTAGCGTGGGGTAGATGCTCTGTAAGAAACTGTAGGGTTTCTTGAGAGTGGTTGGTAGTTAGCATTTTGGCAACCTTCTGTGCTGTGATAAGGGGTTGTATGTTTCTCCTAGCTAATTGTGTTCTAGGACACTATATAAGGTAGAGCTGCAGTGAGTTTC
>NW_024733126.1:1297360-1306528 GCF_018991925.1 Homarus americanus | reverse complement strand
ATAAATAAAATAAAATAAATAAAAAAAAAACTGAGAACTCCACCTCGGTGAGACAAGATCTTCTCTGCTCCCGAGGTACTACGTGAACCTGACGATGCTGACCTGTGACCAGATTAAGGTAGTAAGACTCTACCCTTTGCGCAAGCAACTAAACCTCCTTGTCTTAAGAAAGTTTTTTGACTCCTTAGGAATCAGGAGGGTGATAAGGGTCGTCCGCAGACCAGTGATTGGTGGCCTTATCTCACCTTCGCGGAATGTGGACAGGCCAAGCAAATAGCCAACATAACAGAAATTAACGGGAACAAGATACTAGTGGAAGCTCGCACAGAGGACAACTTGGTGTTGGGAGTCATTTCCCTCACCGAGATAGAACACCTTGATAAAGAAGAACTGGCCGAGCTGATCGGAGACCAACTCTCAATAGTACGGAAGCTGACCAGTGCAACTGCACTGGTTGGCTACCCCAAGAATCTACCAAGTGCCGCATTGCTGGGATGGGAGAACAACCCAGTAAGACCGTATGAAAGAAGACCAACAAGATGTTACAAATGCCAGAGGTGTGGCCATCTGGCAGGGAAGTGTCGATCTCGGGAGGTCTGTTGCAGTTGCGGGACACCCGGGCACCAGCACACCAACTGCTCGGCGGCCGCCAAGAAATGCGCAGCTTGTGGTGGCCTTCACTCCTCCTCCGACAGGGAGTGTCCCAAGTGGAGGGAGGAGTGTAGGGTGGCTAAGCTGCGAAGCAAGAAAAACTGAGCTACAAGGAGGCTCTTCTTGTAGTGAAGACCGAAGAGAAGAAGAATCAAGACCCCAACAAGACCACAGAAAAGAAAAATTAAGACCCCAACAAGACCATAGAAAAGAAGCCAGAATTAAACAAGACCGAAGAAAACGATTTAGTAACATTAACATCAACACCGTTCTCAGATGTTTACGAGAATATACCTGAACAAGATCAAGAAGAATGACAATTGAAAAGTAAAAAGAACAAAAGAAAGAAGTCCAAAAAAAAATGACTCAGCAAACAAAGAGCTTCGGCCGAAATAACCTAACGGCGAAGTGGCCAGTAATCCCCAAACAACTTTCAACTTTTCTGCCACTGGAGACGTCAGCTGAGCAGTGAGGTGAGAAGACGCATGTCGCAGTTAGGGCCAATTGCAAAAATCTCCGTGGTGCATATACCATGCTGTATTATACCCATGGTTGGTTTGCAAGAAGCGTTCTGGGCTAAAAACAAAAAAAATATCTACGATTCGTTATTGGAACGTGGGAGATTTCCGTGGTGCTCTCACCCCCGCCCGATGACACTACGATGGAACTATATTTTGAAACCAAAAGAAAAGAAATAGAATTGGATGCACATCAATTGTATAAATCTGCAAAGGAATAATATTTCTTATAAGATATCCTCCATATAGAACAACACATGAAGAATTTTAGTGCTATATTTAAAAGAATTCCATGTTTGTTTAGGAACATCCGCCAGCCTCTACTTGCCTCATCGCCGCTTATATCCTCCAATTTCCCCTAACCATCATAAAGGTAAGCTTTTAAGATAACTAATCCAAATAATTTATGTGAAGAAATGTATGGAAGTCAAATTAAGCCAAAAAAGTCGCAAATGGTCTATTTGAAGAGTGGTGAGAACTGCTTCCTCTGGGATGGTGAATGACGTCCCTTTTCAGAAATTATATCGACCCAATTTTTGTAATGAGCGGAATTAATAACCGTCCAGCACTACCAAAATAATTATTTCATTTGTATAAATACTTGGTAGCCTAAATTTCATATTTTAATAAGTCCAAATATACCAGGTAACCAGTGCCAGGTAGTCCCCAGGCATGTTTCATTTGTGTATCAGTTTAACCACAATTTGTTACTTATAAGATAAATACAGTGACATAGATTCATGTTCTTTTTTTTAATTCCCTTAGTGCAGGGGTTCTCAACCAGGGGGGAATTCCCCCCAGGGGGGGAATTCAGGTTTTCAGGGGGGGAAACTGATTCGGGAGCAAGAGATATGTTCGATGAGAAATCAATCACAGAATTTTGGCCCTTGATGTGCGATTCCTACCCAAAAGTGGCAGAAAGAGCTATCCGTGCATTGCTTCCGTTTGTGTCGACATATCTTTGTGAGTCAGGCTTTTCAACTCAGTTGCAAATTAAAACGAAGCAACGTAGTAGATTAGAGGTAGAAAATGACCTGCGTTGTGCCCTTTCAAGCACTCCTCCGCATATCCCAGAATTGGCGAAGAAAAAACAATCACAGGTTTCTCATTGACTGTAATCTTCATCTGAATAAAATTAATTACAAATTTACAATATCCTGAAATTCTATTGAACTTTTTGTTTATTGCATTATCCTTCAGTTTGGTCTGTTAAGTAATTCATTATAAATAAAAAAAAAACTATTTTACTTTTATTCAAGTTTTATAAATCCATCAACATTTTCAATTGGCATTTAATTTGTAAAACTCCACTATAAAAATAATCCATGTAAAATTGTAAATGTATATGTACTAAAATGGAAAAAATAAAGGATTTTCAGTATTATATTCATATTATTTGGAATGCACTTTTTGAGGCAGACAATCTTGGAAAGGAGGGGGGAATGACATTCTGACATATGGTGAAAGGGGTGCATGGGGCAAACAAGGTTGAGAACCACTGCCTTAGTGACTCAATGTATTGCAAGAAAGAACTACCTTACCACTTTTGTGCAGCATTTGGAGTGGTGGTAATAATTTACATTGCCATTGACAGTGGCCGTCTCAAGTGCAGATATATTGGCTTTGTAAGTCTGTGAATCCAACAAAAATGATTAATGTCTTCCAAAATAAATTAAATTTGAGGTCTTATTATCTTTTCGGTCATCCAAGGAAGTTTAGGATTTTAAGTTGACCAAAGTTTTCCAGTTAGGTTAAGTTAGGTAGGTTAGATTAACATTTTGATGTAGAACATTATCATTTTAAAGGGCTTATAATTTTTTCTATGAATTTATCCAAGAAAAAGGGATGAAAGATTTGGAATCACCATAAAAATCTACATTACAAAAAATTAATCAATTTTTTGAGCGTGTTGCATATCAAACCAAACAAATCTAAGTTTCCATTGGAAATCTGTATTTATTTTTTATTTTGACAGAGAAAATTACCCATAATATGTAGGTGTTGGAAACTTATCAATATTAGCCCTCATAAATAAAGATGTTTCACAATTTTCAAATTTAACTCACACAATATTAATGCCTTTATTTTCACTTACAGGTGGAGATACAGCTGACTATTCACCTTTCACCAATACTGAAAAAATAAATCTTGGTATCATGATTGATGGGGAATTTTTCCAGTTCCTGGGAAGATTTCGGAATTTGCTACCGATCCTAACCTCGGAATTGGTTCACAGACTCGGAACTGAAAAATTTGGAGACTTTCCATAAAATCCCCAAATTACTCATAGACCAGAAAAAATGCAGTTTCTGGAATTTTCAGAAAATATGCATTTGGAGAAATCATAATATATGCCATAATTATTATTTTTTATTATTTTACACTCTGCATACATACATGGATATTATGTATTAATATATTTGTGAAATTTGTGGATGATGTTTCCAATAAAATACTGTACACTGTACTCTTGATCATCCAGATATTATAACGTATCTTGCTTTTAATAAAGGCTATATTCTGACATAAGCATTACCATTGTATCTTATCCTTATTTTTATTACAGTTTATATTAAACATAAAAAAATGCAGGAATAATATGCAATTAACATTGCACACTGTATTGAGGATATTTTTAAACCATTTAATTATCATCTTGTTCTATGTTTAACATTATTAGTCTCTGATTAGTTGGTAGAATTTCATGAATATTCCTACTGTATGTGGGTTCCATGACATTTGCTCACAAGATGAACCTAATCTAACCTAACCTAACATGTCTATCTTTCCAAAATAGTTGTGAGTATATGACTTGTAAACAATTGTCTCCACACTAACTATAGGAAGACTCTCTGGTGAAGATTCGTATACAGTATTTACATGGAATATTTTTCCAAATAAAAGACCATTTAAACAGCAGATACTTTTCTCCAACTGCTGGTTTAATCCATGTCATTAGCATATTGTATACATTTTTACTCCTGACATTGGGAAAATGTTCATGTCTTGCTTTCTTTCTTAGGGTATTTATTGCATTACTATAAATTAGGTGGAGACAAGTTTTTTTTTTTTTTTTTTTTTTACGGGGATTAGCCCACCCAGGCACAGGTCACTGACCCACATCGGGGCCTGGGGGCAAATAATAATAATAATAATAATAATAATAATAATGATAATGATAATAATAATAATAATAATAATAATAATAATAATAATAATAATAATAATAATAATAATAATAATAAAGAACCACAAAGAAATTCAAAAATAAAAAAAGATCAAAAGTGAGAAACAATATATGTATGTTGTGTTGTCAAAGTAAGAGACACAATTGAGACCCTGCAATTGTGTGTAAATGAGGCAGAAAGTCAGATCAGCAACCTGGGACTTGGTCACAATTTTCGCGATGTCATATGGCAGCAGGGTCTACCAGAGACAACACATTATGCTTCCAATATCTTCCCAGGCAGTAGCACCTCCCTGTTTGGTAGCTACCTAATACCTACTACCTAGTGAAACATTATCTAAAGTTTTCATATCTTGTAGATAACTGGCCTTTATGCTTGTATAATATGAAAGTAAAAATTTTGGTACAAAGATAATTTCCTGTTTGATAGAAAACTAACAGTTATGGTGATATTTTTTCAAGATTTCATCCCAATTCATCTGTACAGTGAGTTCATCACTGTCATAGTAAAATTATAATACCTAATACTATACTTTGTGTTATAATCTACCGACTTCATCCACAGAACAGGCCATAGTTCTCTTTATTTACACCGACCTAACTCCAAGTTCGTGGCAAACTTATTATTTTATTTTTAGAAGAAAGGAACAGATATTACACTCTATTCCTACGTTTTTATGGTTTTCACAGGCTTTATTTACCTATATTCATTGTAAGTGATCGTATTTCCTTCCCAGAATTGGCTTATAATCCAAGAAAATAGGAAAATGAGCTGCACCTTAGCTTGTGATTAAAGTTTTTCATGCTTGTAAATCATGTAGCAAGAGTAAACGTTTCATGCCACTGACAACGTTTTCAGGGTGCAAGCATACCAACCTCCTAGTCTTCCGCCAGTTGGTACACCTGACTACACTACAATGACGTAACAATTTTTACTCCAGTGTATTACGACCGCCGAGATACCACAGCGTGGTATACACCACGGCTGATCTTGCAATTGGCCCTTACTCCCGACCCACGTTCTTCCATTTGTTCACGTCGGCGCCTGGCCAGACTTACTGTCGCCACACACGCCACTCTCACTTTGACGTGGATATCTCGTCTCTGTTGAATTGACTTGCTTGTTTCTCTGTGTTTTATGCTCACATTTCTTAGTGCTCTAACCGATTCTCCCAGTGTTAACGAACCCTGCGGGAACTGTCGTTAGGACAGGCCACAAAGGGGACCCTTACAGGAGTGTGAGCTGAGCCGGTGAGTTTAGCTGATAGGGTAGAGTAGGCTCCTCCTTTTTTGGGGGGTCCTGTTGCAAAACCAGAGCCACCAACCTACGACCCCCGTTGGCCACGGCACTGGTCCTAGGGCAACAAGGAAATAGATAGGTGTAGTGAGCCTTCATTGTCAATTTATTGATATAAAGACGAGCGAGAGTGACGTAACCGATGGAAGGAAAATGCCAAAAGAAGCCTCGAAAGGAAAACAACATCTCCGACATAGACAATATGTCCCCAGCAGTCCACCCCGTGGAAGAACCACCCACCTTCGCGATTCCGACTGTGATAAAGTCGGTAATGATAGCACTGGGACTAGAATACAAGAACATCAAGTTCAGTGTGAAGCCCAATCTAGTTGGAGACCTGATACTTTCCCCCCAAAACCACAACACAGCCAAGATCTTCAGCGAAGTCATCAACCTCAACGGAAAGACGATCAAGATAATACCATTAGACCCCGAGGAGAAAACAACCAGAATGGTCCTACTATGATATCCTCTGGAACTACCTGTAGAAGTCATCATAAAACATCCAAAAGTGACCAAGGTAGAGCGTTGTGTTACCAGTCAGGACAAATCACAGACAAGGCAAGTGCGAGTGGACATCAAGGGAACAGTCCCAGAGGAGGTAGACCTAGGCAACTGGGGGACTTACAAGTTGCGTCCTTTTGTCCCAGAACCACTACGATGCTACAAATGTCAGAAATTCGTACATCACCAATGCAGGTGACACAAAAAAGCGAGATGTGGCACCTGCAGCCTAAGCCACAAGACAGAAATGTATATTCAAAAACTCAAGGTAAGGAACAACCACTACAGCGAAGTGCCCAAATTGTGGAAAGAAACATCACGCTTGGAGCACATCATTGCTAGAGAGGAGAGAGCGAATGAAAGTTGCAATGGCAAAAATTCGTCCACGAAAAACAACAGAAGCACCTGTGGGGTCAATAGCGACAGAAAACAGTCAACCCAACACCCACCCCGCCCCAACTGTCAGAGTATTCCTTCCCTGCACTTCCCCTACCACGCTACAGAACAAAATTGAAGACACCGGGACAAAATCAGTCCATGCAGGAAACCATGACAAACCAGTGGACTCCACAACGGCAGCTCAAGAGCTGTATAGCAGTAAAAGCACAGAACACTCCAGTATTGGTGGAGAACACCACATTGCCTGGGACACTGCAACCCCTTCAGGCGACCACCCAACTGAATACACCCCAGCCTGCCAATCTACAAGCGGCATTCACAGAAGAACAAATAAAACAGATGATCACCATTATGAGAGTGACTTTCTCTACTATAATAAAGAAACACGATACCAGCACCGAAAATATAATAAATGCAGTTATGACACAGCTCACAGAAAAGAAGCAGGAAGACCAGACCCCCAAAACCCCACAACTACAAGTGGAACAGACGACGCCCTTGAGTCAGATATCAGATAAGAAGAAAAACTTGCTATCCGAGAGATCACTCAAAACCGTGAAACCCCAAGCCCCTCGCAACAGATCACGAGGAATAGAACGACATGCACAGACCGTCAGCAAACACACAATCACAGGCAAGAGCGACAGCACCATGAAGAGAGTAGAAAAAAACTCCCGAGATACCTTCAAAAACAAGCGGAATTCCACCTCCTGGTCCTCCCTTAGAGCAGGTGCCCAAAAAACAGCCACCATTGAGCACATTGTTCCTAACGGACGAGGAGGAAAGCGACTCAACCATGAACTCCCAGAGCAACTACAGCACCAGCGACGAGGAGATAATGATAGAATAGCCCCACCTCCTTGTCATCTCAAGATAACACGGTGGAATGTACAAGGCCGGTCCAACAAGCGGCATACTGTACAAGCAGCAGCCATAGCTAAGAATATTGATGTCTTCATTCTGCAAGAAACCCTGATGTCGAAAGATAAACAATTCCGCTTGCCTGGATGCCAACACTGTGGAGATGGAGTAGTGGCACAAGCTGTTCGGATACACCTGGCAAACGACAGTCTTGTAGTATGCAACATCTATAAACCGCCACCCAAACGACTAGAAGCCGGTGAACGACTGACACAAGCAACACAGGAACTTGTGCTCATTGCTGGGGACTTCAATGCCCACCATCCAACGATCAATCCGACCACAACAATGAACCAGGATGGTCATCACCTTGTGGAACTGCTGACAGATGTTCCACAAATAACGCTCATTAATACTGGGGAGCCAACACACATACTTGGAGGAACATTGGACATCACATTCATCTTCACTGAGCTCGTTCCAGTCGCTCAGTGGAAGGTAGATGATGAACTGACCAGTGACCACTTTGCAACGACAACTACTTTGAGGATGGAGCTACTCCGTCCTCCCCCACGTCCGCCACCCAGATGGAATACCAAGAAAGCAAATTGGAAATTATATCAATACCAAAAACAAACCCTACAAATAGACACCACAAAGACTACTGGTTCTACAATGACGAAGTCAGAGAACAGAATCACAGAATCAACACATTCAGAAGACATCTCCGATAGTACCCTTACCCTGAGGGCGTGAAACTCTTGAGAGCTGCTGCCCAATATGCTCGTCAAATTACTTAGAAAATTAGGGAAGACAAATGGCTCGAGTGGTGTGCAACCTTTAATGCACACACCAGCCTTAGTGAACTCTGGAGAAAACTTAGGATAGCAACAGGGAAACTGCCCAGAGCTTCAGCCCGCCCCCCAGCACCGTGGGAGTACCCGCCAGCAGTCTTATACATTCTACAAACTGGGACAAGAAAGGCTGACTGTAACCCACATGAACTCCGACAGGTAGCAAAAGGAAATATGCAGGCTCTAACACCACACAGTAGTACAGTGTATTACACAGACGGTTTCGCAGAGCCCACCAGTACGAAGGCAGGAGCAGCCTTCATCATAGAAGTAGGTAACACGTCCCTTTGGAGAACCTCAGATGGATGCTCTACTTTGCACGTTGAGCTGGCTGCCATACTTGGAGCCCTAAGACACGCTCCTATAAACAGTCAACAAGGCGTTGTAATACACATTGCATCACGATGTGCTATTGAAGCACTACAATGCAAAGACCCTAGAGACAACATTCATCTCATAACATCCGTTGTTGGCCTACTACAAGGGTTAAAACTACAAGATCGGCAAGTTACCATTAACTGGCTGCCCAATCAGATCGGAATCCCAGGGAATGAACGAGCTGATGCTGCTGCCAAAGCTGCGTTCGGGCAGCGAAGCATTGAGATGAACATCCCGCTCAATCAGGAGCAGATAAAGAGGACAATAGTAACACGAACTGCCCAGTGGAAAATAGACATACATAGAAGATTAACACCACTATCACGATCGGTAAGGTGGTACTATCTGGTCACGAATTATGAGAGACCACCACTCATGCATGATATAACAAGAAGGGAAGAAGCCATCTTCCACCGACTGAGACTGGGATACCCATGCATATGGGAAATCATGTACAGGTACCAGCAGAGCAGCGCATGTGCAAGACCTGCGACAACGGAGTAGAAAACTCAAAGACAT
>NW_024733126.1:1233335-1297260 GCF_018991925.1 Homarus americanus | reverse complement strand
TAATATTACCATTTTCACAAAAATTTCTCACACATTCTGCACAGCTAAAACCTGGAACGTCAATGTGGCATTTAAAACTCATGCACTGTTAAACAAATGTTAATCAAGATTCCCCAACAACACAATTGGGTGCATTTATAAGAGTTCCTTGCAAAGAGGAATGTAATATGTTTACTTAGGCCAGACAGGTAAAGATCTTGCAACTAGAATTAAACAACACAAATACAGTGTTAGGACAGGCCAGGAATCCAATGCTCTGTTTGTTTCGTTTGAGGGATAACAAGCATTGCATTGACTGGGATAATGCCTCCTCAATAATACCATACCAATTCAATTGACAGTAGGAACATCATAGAATCTGGTCTTATTAAACATACTGAAGCATTCAACATAGTTTGAGTAACGGCATGTACAAGCTGGACAATTTTATGAATTAGAAGATTTGTGATCCAGGTGAAGGCCGGGTCATTTGACCATCTGACCTGACCACCAACCGTTTATTATTAACTGTTTAAAAAGATTAGTGAGGTCATTACCTAATACCTGACCATTGTGGACCTGGTCTCACCCTCCTCTGTATATATACACACCTAACAGTTGTATTACTCTCTCTAGTCTGTACTCACCCCTGAAAGATGTGAATTACACAGCCTTGGGAACTTCGTGTGTAGGAACATCATAGAATCTAGTCTTATTAAACATACCGAAGCATTCAACATGAATTTGAGTAACAGCATGTACAAGCTGGACAATTTTGTAATTAAGAAGATTTGTGATCAGGTGAGAAGGCCAGGTCATTGACCATCTGACCTGACCACCAACCGTTGTGTGCTATTTAAAAAGATTAGTAGGGTCATTACCTAATACCTGACCATTGTGGACCTGGTCTCACCCTCTCTATATATATACACCTTGATTTGTATTACTCTCTCTACTCTCACCCCTGAAGATGTGAATTACACAGCGCTTGGGAACTTCGTGTTTTCTTCTTTCCTTGTGGTTATCAGCATATACCTAGATCACGCACCTACAGTGATTTATTTGCATATATATATATATATATATATATATATATATATATATATATATATATATACATATATATAATATATATATATATATATACATATAATATATATATATATTAAATCACGTAGTTGCGATATGATGTATTACAGAAAGCACTTAGGAACTTCGTGTTTTCCTTCCTTGTGGTTATCAGCATATTTATATATATGTATATATATATATATATATATATATATATATATATATATATATATATATATATATATATATATATATATATATATATATATATATACCTAGCAAACTAGTTAGCATAGCATAACCAAACAGCCTCGCAAGGACCAATAGGTCTGTATATAATGTGTGTGCACGCGCTAAAATGACCTAGTATATTTTACTAATGTCTCATTGTCCGTGGGTTTTCTTATAGTTTGGTTGTGAGTTTTCTATTTTGTCTACCAGCAAATTCAACAGGACTGCTAACCATCCTCCCAGCAACTCGTATGCCATCCCAGACCCACAGCCTATATGTATGGTGCAAGACTGCAGTTCAATGCATACAAGTGAGGCAGTCAAGCATTGGTTTGAGGCGCACCCACAGATTATTCTATGGACTGGCCCCCGAAAAGAGCCGATTGTAATCCAATAGAAAATCTATGAGCGCATATGGTTGTTGAATGGGATGTTGAGGAGAAAACGAGTGAGGCAGTGAGGAGACACGCACATAATGTGTGGGAGGGAATAAGGAGGAGGCCGAACATCTGCAGCAGTCTGGTAGATTCCATGCCCACCAGATTGCATGAAGTTATAGCAGCAGATGGAGGTTGGACACGGTATTAACCTGTGGTCAAGAATAAATCTCCGCCCACGACGGTGCCTTGTGGGGCGTGGCGGGGGAGTTAGCTCTCTGGTGTAACCTCGTTGGGGCCACATGGACTTCGTTTCCTAACTCTCGGGAATTTGTCCAGGTATTTTACTATGTGGTTTTACGTCACTTCGCATTAATATGCTTACAAAATCTATGCATTAATATGCATAACTCTTGGGAATCTGTCCAGACATTAAATATATGTTATATACTACAATAATCACATAGATGTTTACAATGTTTATGCATAATAAATGTGAAAAATACTTTTGGGGTTTCAATTAACCAATAGTCATATCTACTAAACAATCTTGATGCTCTAACTGCATGTATGTGTTAAATAACGAGTAACTGATCCACATTATTTTGGTAAATAAAGAAATGAAAAGCAAGCACTTAGCCATATGGATATAGTTACACGGAAGAAGGGAAATAAGGATGAACCATGGTTTTGATGGAAACAATGTGCTCTGGGACGATGCTCACAATGACGAATGGGAGAAACCTCTTTATGAAATATCTTACCTACTAAGGATGAAGCTTCATGTTACAGAACACACACACACACACACACAATGTAACATTGAGTGACGCGTTGTCTGACTTGGGGTGGCTTTGAGCGAACCATACACTTGATATTACAATTTATGTATCCTTCCTGTCCATGATTTACAACAATAACTGTCGGGTAAAAGTTACAATATTACTAATAACACATGATAATGATAGTGAGGCCTGGAAGGGTTCATATCATAACTTGTGTGTTCGTGCATATGTTGCCCCGTGAGAGTTACCGTGGGCCTCCATGTGCCCAGGTGGGATGGTCAAAGTATTACAATATAAGTTTGTCAAATGAGGAGTTACTCATCCACATGTAATTTAAGGTTTATGAAATATATTGTTCAATTAAACACGATTTTTCATATAATTATGCTAATGATGGGAAGCATCGTGGTCTGGCACGCACACACACACACGTTGTGTGGTGTCACTGGGTGGTTTGGAAGTGTTTATTTCCATTCATACTTTCGTAACTACAACCTATGGTATTTTTTCTTCGTGTTCATATATAATGGAGATAATGCAGAGTATAAAATGCCATATACAATATTTATACATAATATCATCTATACAGCCGTACTATGACAGTGTGTGTTCGTGCGTGTGTTGCCTCGTGATAGTTAGAGTGGGCCCCCGTCCAGAAAGGACACTGTTCTAACCTCCAGTACCGACCCAGGTGGGCTAGAGATTATGGTTTCCGAGTGTACATACAATGCATTTTCACCTTTATCTGCACGGCTTACTCCACACGACCACCAAACCACTAGTTATCCAAGGCACCTAGTAAGATCACTAGTCAGGAGATGGCTCCTGATTGGTGGAAAACCATTGCCGTCTTTTGGGGGCGCCATCTATAACAGGTGATGTCTGCTCTAACCAAGAAGTTACCTGCAGTTCTACTCTGATCTCCATCGCCTCCTGTGGGCTCTGTCATGGTGTGACCCACTGTCACTTGCACTGCCTGTTCACCGCGGAATCTACTGGCCATTTAGATGTAACGTGTACTAGTACAGCTGAGTGCATTATTTTTCACCCTTGTATTTATGTTTTGCGTTGATTTTGTTTTAAGAATATTATTTAACAATCATTTGCTTATTTTTCACTTCCTACTATTTATACGATGTTGGGTACTGTTATGTCAACCATTAGTGTGGAATCAAATATTCAAAGTAATGCTGTAATTACTAAACCTACAGTAAAAACTAACTAGAAAAGTTTACAATACAAACAGATTGTCATTATTTACGTAATTGGGCATGAGTTTTACAAGGTATTATAAATAAATAATTTCAACCAAAAAGTCCCAAGACACTCACAGGTAAAGAAACAATTTACATTTTGAGATTAAAATATAAGTAAAAGTTAATGTAAAGTAACTTAAAACATTTGCCTTATGTCATATTTTGAAATTTTAGAACAAAAATTTTCAAGAAAAATTGGAAAACTAAAATGGGATTGTTTTGAAATGTTTGGGGGGACGAATCAGTTAATATTAATATAGGATTTAGCTAACTATTAACTGAATATTCTGAGAAATTTTGTAATGTATCTTGGTTCCTCTGCCGAATTCAAGGTGTGGTCACAGCAGTCCATTACAGTGTCCAAGGAAGGCCAGTGGGGAGAACATATGGGATAGGTTAGGTAAAGTTAGGCTAAGTTAGGTTAGGTTAAGTATCTAGATTTTCAAAAATTTTGTAAATTAAAACAAAATCAAGGAACCATTTGGAATTTGAACATTATTTCTGCCGCGCTCTCATTCCATTTACATCCTCGAACCGGCAGACTTAGTGAGTAGCTGATACAAGCACCACACTGGAAGTGCATGATCATATTGTATCCTTTGATGCGTTTATATTAACATAGGTTACTTCCTGGAGAAGTAGCAAGTAAACGCACCGTTGGCATCAAAAAAGTTTTTATTTCCCTGTGGTATTTGCCTATCATGTTTTGTATTGCAAGTTCTTTTCTTGGACTTCCAATATTTGTTCCTTTTCTTTCACCAACTTCTAAATATAATGTTATTGAACATAATGTGTTATTAATCTTTACCATCATGTACGCATGATAAAATGAGAGTTCAGGCACGAGTTTACCAGATGAGCTGTAGTGGGCCATTGCCTCAAAGAGGTTGGTGATGACTGCAACATACTATAGTGATAATTTGATTTACCTTTTACACACACACAAACGTAATGCTATTGCTGTTGAGACCTACAGCACACGAGTGGGCTGTTTGTAAACATGAATTGGATAAGTAAAGTTTACAGAACGTTTCATTTTTCAGCTACAGCAAAGTCACACGAATGTCTGAAGGAGATGAGACGTTTTGGAAATACAATATCAAGAAAGATTTCTAACACCCCGACTTTGTTTTTATCAGTGATGTGCTCGGCAGTAGAGCAAAGTTCAACATAAAAAAGGAGGACCAAGGGAAAGAGAAAAACAAAATATGAACGTATATTTCAGTCTACTGTATATAATCTTATTGCCAAATGAGAACTTCTACCGAGTCAGAGATGAGACAGTAGTCAAAAGAGTAAAGTAATTATTAAACTGAAGAATTCTGCAGTTAGTTATGTGTACACCGCATCAGAAATCTCTGTGGGAATGATGATGAATTGCTATTAATTGAGCAAAAAAAGTTCGTCAACCATTCAGTGATGTGGATATTGAAATCTGGTATGGAGAGTGAGAATATCTAACAGACTGGTTACGAGAGGAGCGGTGGAAAATATATAGACACACGAAAATATTTGCTATATTAGGAAAGAGAGTTCGCAAAACAAATCAAAGTGAGGAGAGAGGCTAGAAAGCAATTTCATACTTAGCATGGCAGTGGAGACCACCAACACTTTAGAGATTAGGAAAGAGATCGTAACCAGGTATATTAAAGCAAGAAGATTGGGAAAGGGAGGAGAAATTGTTGTTCTTCCAATACACAGTAAAGCAGGTGCTCTTGCTGTAACGAACGGGGTCAAGATTAACGATTCAGCTGCGAGATGAAGTGTGAGACAGGAAATCTGACAGTCGTGAAATGGAGATAATTTGGTTAGGATGAATAATGTAAAGACGAGAAAAACAATAGAAAAAAGTAATGTATATATATATATATATATATATATATATATATATATATATATATATATATATATATATATATATATATATATATATATATATATATATATATATATATATATATATATATATATATATATATATATTCATATATATATAAATATATATATGTATAAATAAATAATAATAATAATAATAGCGTACCTTTTATAGTAACAGGCGTAACCTCAACTTGAAATTATTCAAGTAACCATGTTTAAATATTCATGAACTTCTAATTGTGCATTGTTCTGATATTTGATTTATTTCACTTTTAATTATTTTATGAGAACTGAAAGATATATTGTTTTCCTGTAAATTCTGCTTTATATAGATAAGTTCTTAAGCAAGTCCCTGGATTGTACAGGCCGCAGTCAACTGTAATTCATAAAAACACACCGTTGCATTCTAATAAACCCAACGAAACTATAAAAGTCTGCCATGGTAACAACTATCTATGGTAGAATTTATTTCACCAAAACTTCTTTCGATTTACCTGAAGTTTGATCTCAACAAAATGGGCACTCTTAACCCTCGATAAACAGACTGCAAATCTAGTACAAGAGTCATAATGACAGTTCAAATGTTGAGGATATTTAACGCAAACCGGCAGAGGCCATATTGCTATTGACAATATTTTAATATTAACACAAAGTTTTGGAATTTTGGATTACTTCATCAAAAAGCATCTTACACAATCCTCTCATACTAATTGACAATTTTCAGAAAAATTATACTCGTACTAATAATTAAAAAAAATCAATTTCTGTATTACAGTATATAGCGTTTATCTGGATTGTGGATACCGCCTGAATGGCGGCGACATTCAACAAAACTGAACAGATTCCAGAGGTGTCTTATCCTTGGTTACCCTCAAGCTCTTGAAAGATTAAATTTTGTCAACTCAGACAATTTCTATTTTCTTGTATGCTAAATAAAATTATTGCCATTGACCTTGTTCTTATAAAAGTTATAAATATAATATCGCGAGATACATGTGCTTCATAATCCTGAGTTAATCGATATGGTGGATAATTCGGTAGCTCTTGGCTGGGCAATTTACATTATGGACCAACTTCGAAACCTAGCACCCGGACACAGGGACACAGGTCACTGACCCACATCGGGGCCTGGGGGGCGAAAATGTAGTAATAATAATAATATTAATAATTCATAGTAAATAAAATTTATAACAAAAAATATATTTTTTTAAATAAAATAATAATAATAATAATAATAATAATAATAAAAACAAATAAAAAAGATCAAAAGTGAGAAAAATATATGTATGTTGTGTTGTCAATAGTAAGAGAAACAATTGAGACTGCAATTGTGTGTAAATGAGGCAGAAATTCAGATCAGCAACCTGGAACTTGGTTTGGTGAAGCACCCTGATACATACATACACACACACACCCATGCATTAAGGAAATGAAAGGAAAGAATATACGTCATTTCACAAAATTGATTCGTATCTTATTTTCAGGGCTCGTTCAATGAAGAGTACGTCCCCACAGTGTTCGATAATTACGCTGGACAAATAAACGTGGATGGTAAGGAATTCAACTACACTCTATGGGACACTGCCGGCCAGGAAGTCTACGATAGATGTCGTGTCCTCTCCTACACTCAGGTAACAAATTTCCCAAATTATTTCACTTCATAAACAGCACAGTTTCTTGTAACTGTTAACTTCACATAAATGCCACTAATAAAATAATTTAACATCAACTATGGGTGAGTATAAAAAGCTGTGGGATCTATCGATCATTCCTCTTAATTGGATTTTGTAAAATATATTTTCCCTAATAGATGAAATGCATAGGGCTACAGTAAATTAGTCTTGACACAAATTAAGAAATTAAGGGGATGGAAATGGAAAGGCTATATGAGAGAAATTTTGCAAATAAAGGTCGATGACAAAATCTGTCTTGTACTATGGAAATGTCATATGCAACCGTATGAATATGATCATGGTATAATGAATGACAGAAGAACTGTAGTTGAACACCCACAAAAGAAGTCATACTGTTGATACTGATTATAATAATCTAAGTTGATAATCTAGGAATGTGATACAGATAGTGCCTCTGGTATGCATACCTTACTGGCACTCGGTGCAAAAACTATTATTATTATTTGTAGTATTAGTATTAGTACTGGCAATAATACCACATCTATTCTGTCAGAGGACACACACAAAGACTAAGCACAAAAATATGCGGCAGCGATGAAGAGAAGATTGACAATATGGCAGAATGGGGCCCTTGAGGATCTCCTATGTGAAGCAAGAACACTGCAGGAGAGACTAAAATTTACTGGTGACGGAGAGCAAAACACCGAAGACCTTGCAAGAAAGCTTGGAAACAAAATGTGTGTGGGAAAAGTGAAATCGGCGGTAAGATCTCTCACAGAGAAATCCTCCGGTGGGGTTCTGCCAATAAACAGAGAGACATTAAAACAACTGAAAGAAAAACATCCCCCTGCAAGTGAAGACGAAGGCATCGGGTTCCAGGGTGACTATATCCCACCAAATGCTGTCCTGTTCGAGAAAATAACAAGAGGGATGCTGTGGAAAAAGGCACTGAAGACTCGAGGAGGAGCCGGCCCTTCAGGTCTGGATGCAAGCGGTTGGAGAGTCATCCTCAGCACTAACAAGTTTGGCCCCGTAGCAAGTGATCTCTGCACTGCCATTGCCGTCCTTGCAAGAAAGCTGGCATCCTCGTGCTGCCATCACCTCCATGCTCTGACGGCCTGCCGCCTCATTCCACTGGATAAGAATCCAGGATGTAGGCTTATAGGGGTAGGGGAAGTGCTGAAGCGGATCATCGGAAAATGCATAAGGGGTGGTGGATACCTGTGAAGTAAACAAGATTAGAAGGTCCATTACGACATAACGACAGCACGGCCAAAGTGATAAGTTGCAGCAACTGTTGCTGCAAGTACCAGAGAATTTGAAGAAAAAAAGTAGCTATAGCGCAGGAGGTGGGCGCCTCGAACTGGTTAACTACGTTACCGATAAGGGCAAATGGTTTCAATCTCAATAAACAAGAATTTACAGTTGCCAACGCTTTAAGGTACGGTAGGCGAGTAGAAGGTTTGCCCTCCCAATGCGTGTGTGGCTCTTCCTATGACGTCGATCACGCCTTGGTGTGCAAGAAAGGGGGCTTCATATACATGAGGCATGACGAAATAAGGGATCTCACAGCAAATATGTTGAAGGAAATCTGCCGTGATGTCATGGTAAAACCGATCCTCCTTCCATTGGACAGTGAAATCTTCCAACATAGGACTTCAAACACATCCAACGAAGCCTGTGTTGACGTCAGTGCTCGAGGATTCTGGACGCGGGGACAGCGAGCCTTCTTCGACATCAGGATTTCTTATCCCATGACCGTATGGCACAGTAACTTAGCACCAGATGCTGCACACAGGAGGAACGAGAACGACAAGACAAGGGCATACGGGGAGAGAATTCAGAACGTTGATCAAGGCAGCTTCACTCCTCTAGTGTTCACAACTTCTGGTGGGATGGGACCAAGTGCAAGATGTTTCTACGCCAGACTATCTCAGACTATCTCCGAACAGAAGCAGCAGCCCAGAATCTACGTTACAGCCTGGATGAGATGTCGACTCTCTTTCTCTCTCCTTTGGTCGGCTTTGCTTTGCCTCAGGGGAACGAGAGCTTCTGCCCCAAAGCCGACAACAGCTGCAGATATTGACTATGAGGCTACAAGCACTGAATGCCGCATAAATCTGCGGCTCAACTAATTCAACACAGCTAGGGTAGCTACTTATGTATTAGGAGACTTAATATTAAGGTAATAAAATGGTGGCGAAGGTGTGGCTATTGGGGGAGGCTGGAGGCCACGTAGTAGTAGTATATAATTATTATTATTATTAGTAGTAGTAGTTGTAGTATATTATTATTATTATTATTTGTAGTAGTAGTAGGAGTAGTATATAATTATTATTATTAGTAGTAGTAGTAGTATGTTATTATGTTTTTTATTATTATTATTATTATCATTACTATTATTATCATTATATTAATAGCTGTGGCCATGGCGGGTGTGCATGAGGGAGGCTCCTGGCTTACAAAAAATTCGAGGTCTTAATTGGGACAACCAGTCTGAGTGTGTAGTGCGTTAAGTGATCACTTTATCATTCACTTGTAAACCTTCTGGGTGGACAGCGGTGATAATTTTATCATTGGAGAACATGTGATTTTTTTTTACTGGATTTGCCCACTAGGGCACTAGTCACTGACCCACATCGGGGCCTGGGAGGCGAAAATGTAATAATAATAACAATAATACTAAAAATTTGCTGATAGAAAATAATTTTTTTAATACAAAATTAAAAATTAAATAATAATAATAATAATAATAATAATAATAATAATAACAGAGAACCATAAAGAAATAAAAAGGTAAACAAAAAATCAATAGTGAGAAACGATATTTATATATATATATATATATATATATATATATATATATATATATATATATATATATATATATATATATATATATATATATATATATATATATATACATATGTTGTGTTGTCAAAGTAAGAGAAACAATTGAGACCCTGCAATTGTGTGTAAATAAGGCAGAAAGTCAGATCAGCAACCTGAGACTTGGTCGCAATTTTTGTGGTGCCATATGGCAGCAGGGTTTTCCATTAGACAACACAATATGCTTCCAATATCTTCCCAGGCAGTAGTACCTCCCTGTTTGATAGCTGTCTGTTGTTAGGCAGGTGGCGCTGGTGTCGCCAAATACCATACAGGGCCGTGTCTTGTAATTCGAGCCGGTTAAGTGTGTTAAAAGCCTCATCCCAGCTCACCCCACCCGACCCTACCCCACCCCACCCAACCCCATCCCTCCCCGCCCCGCCCCGCCCCGTCCCGTCTCATCCGTCGGCCACTCACCCCTCTCGCTTAACACCATGCCAAATAACTGTTAATGCATGTTCTGGCTTGTACCAGAAATATACCAACTATATATGTGTGAGAAGTGTGAGAAGTAAGTGATGCTGTGTGGGTTGTAGGAAAGGGACCAGATGCCAGAATCCCTTGGGCAGGGATCCGTCACGCGAGGACGACATCCTGGAGGATCGCAATGAACCCATTCAGTCGGAAAATATTGGACTGGAGGTGAATGACACACGCAGTCAACACTTTGGAAAAGCATGTCGGGGAAGAGGCAGAGACGTATGTCAATGGAGCCTACTCAGAAACTGTCTGGTGGTCCTCAAGTAGTCTTTTTGGACCATTTAAATGTGGAGCCACCAAAGAAATGATCAGGTAGATGTGTCGCCTCATACAAAATTACACTCCTTACAGCTTCTTGGTCCCAATAGCTTTCCATATACTGACAATAATACCACATCTATTCTGACAGAGAACACACACAAGGAGTAAGTGTAAGGAAAAAGTGGCAGCAATGAAGAGAAGACTGACACTGTGGCAGAACGGGACTCTTAATGATCTCCTAAGAGAGGCAAGAACACTGCAGGAGAGACTAAAATTTACAGGAAACGGAAAACAAGTCATCAAGAACACTGCGAGAAAGTTTGGTAACAAGATGCATGTGGGAAAAGTGTCTTCAGCGGTAAGATCTCTCACAGAGGAATCTTCCGGAGGTGTGCTGCCAATAAACAGAGAGACATTACGGCAACAAAGGAAAAACATCCCCCTGCAAATGCTGAGGACGGTATTAGGTTCTAGGGTGTTATGTACCTCCAAATGCTGTCATGTTCGAGAAAATAACAGAACGGATGGTGTGTAAAAAAACACTGAAGACACAGGGAGGGGCAGATGGGTGAGAGTCATCCTCAGGACTAACAAGTTTGGCGACGCAGCAACTGATCTCTGCAAGCCAACGCCGCCCTTCAAGAATGCTGGCAACCTCTTGCTGTAACCACCTACAAGCTCAAATGGCCAGCCGCATCATCCCCTGGACAAAAATCCAGGATGTAGGCCGATAGGGGTGGGGGAAGTGCTGAGACGGATCATTTGAAAATGCATAATGGTGGTGGTCAATGATGTTGTCATAGCAGCTGTATGGAATCTACAAGTATGTGCTGGCCACCATGCTAGGGTGAAGCTGCCATTCACGCCACGAGAAAGATTATTTGAGCAGCGTGATGTTGAGCAATGTATGATGAAAAAACCTACAGGAACCCAACACACATCAATATAACAATCTTTCAGTCCATACAGTCAACTGAGGGAAAAACGCAGAGGGACTCTGTCGCCATGGCAATGTAGGCACTAGGCCTATCTGTGCTCCAACATACAATATACTATGAAACAACCAAGGTCAAACAAGTGACATATATCACTTGCAGGAATAGTAGAGGACATCAAAAAGTGGTGGACCTGGTAACATCATGTGGTCCACAAATAGGGTACCAAACAAATGTCAGCAATCCCTTCCTCATTGTGAAGCCAGGCTACCATGACCGGGCTATAGAGGTGTACAACGGAAGTGAGGTCAAAATAAAAAAGAACGGTGGTAATCAACACGAATGATTTCAAGGCCGAGTACGTAATGGGAAAGTTAAATGAGTGGGCTGAGGAAAACCGTAGCTCTGTCTGATATTGCTGAAACTGGGCCACATGGGAGGAATGGGAATGACTAATCCAGAGGTGCTCACTACCATAAGCCATCAAAACTCTGTCAAACTCAAGGCAGCCCTCACTAAGCACATATTAGCTCAGAATTTAGAAAGTAGGGTGGATATCAACAAATTAAATAAGATTAGACAGAACTGTAGTACACCCAAAATGATGCGACAATTGTCAGTGAACTTAAAAAAAATAGTTATAGCGCAGGAGGTGGGTGCCTCGAACTGGCTAACAACGTTACCGATAAGAGCAAAGGGCTTCAGTCTTAATTAACAAACAAGATTTACAGATGTCATTGCGCTAAGGTATGGTTGGCCAGTAGAAGGTATGCCCACCCATTTCGTGTGTGGCACATCCTATGACATCACCCATATGCACGCTATGGTCAAGGAAACCTACCACGACTTCATGGTGGAACCGACCCTCCTTCCATTGAACGATGAGAGTCTCTATCACAGAACTTCCAACACATCCAATGAAGCCCCCGTGCACGTCAGTGCTCTAGGATTCTGGACACGGGGACAGTGAGCCTTCTTTGATATCAGGATATTCGACCCCATAGCCACATGTCACCGTGAACTGTCTCTCAAGGCTGCACACAAGAGGAACGAAAGCGACAACAGCAGGGCATAAGCCCAGAGAACTCAGAACGTGGATAAAGGCACCATCACACCTCCGGTGTTCTCAACATATGACGGGATGGGACCAAGCGCAAGATGATTCGACGCAAGATTGGCAGAGGTGTTGTCTGAACAGAAGTAGCAGCCCAGAAACTACGTTGTAACCTGGTCGAGATGTCGTCTGTCCTTCTCTCTACTTTGCAACAGGGGAATGATATCTTCGGCCCAAAAGCCAAAAACAGTCACAAATATTGATTATGAGGCAACAGTTACTAACTCAACTGGGATAGCTACTTTCGTATTAGGATATTGAATATTAAGGTATGGCTATAAGAGAAGGATGGAGGCCACATAGAAGAAAGAAAATAACAGTAGTAGTAGCAGCAGTAGTAATAATAGTATTAATAACCATATCACCTATGTGAGACTTTAACGGTCAATGTTCGGTGGATTTGGCATCCTGTGTACCGCAGGCAAGGCAGTGGGGCTCGTAACACTCGTCTAGCCCGCGGTGCCCATCGTTTCTGTGTGGATGTCGGTCACAGTAGAATAACCCGTTGTAGTACATCCTTCTTTCCTCACACAGTCAAACTGTGGAATGCTTTGCCTTTTTCTGTGTTTCCATACTCATACAATCTGTCTCGCCTCAAAAAAGTTGGTTTTCCGGCATCTTCGTAGCGTACAATAATAGTCTTTTTCTCTTCTATTTTTAATTTATTTTTATCCCCCCCCTCCCCCCAGGCCCCGATGTGGGTTTATGATCTGTGCCCGGGTGGGCTATTCCCTGTAAAAAAAATATAAAATATAAAATCGTAAAGGCAATAAGAATACCTACTCTAGTATGGTGAAGGAAGGCACAGATATATATTCGGTGTTTGGGAATGGTTGTTGTAACATTAGATACTGTATCTGTATCTCGCCAAAGATGTTCCAACACGCAGTTTGCAGGGTATAAGCCCGAAGCTTTCGCCACCACATCAAGAGTTACTTGAAAACAAAATCAAGAGAATCAGATTTGTGGCCACCATATAAGTGGATGAATCACTGTCGTAGTCATGCATGGGTCAAAATTTATGGAGCAGGCAACATAAATGGAAGGAGATGGTTACACTTTTTGGAGGAGTTTGATGATATTGAAATATTGAGGAATCATGAGGCTGCCCACATAAGTGGAGGAAGGTTAGATTATGCAGTATGTTTTAATACATTTGCAATAAGAGCGAATGCTGAGATGGTTAGGGATTTGCTTAGTGGTCATTTTGCATTACGAATTACTATACATGTTAACGAATTACAAAGTTAATTAAGCGGAAAAGTTATTGGTTGCCGTAAGACAAAAAACAGGAGCTGATTACTACTATATAGGATTGATATGCAGATTATGAACCAAAGGATGTTGATAGCTTTTATGATGATTTATTACAAGTATGTGTAGTTATAAAGGAGAAATAATAATGATAATGTTATTAAGGAAGTACTGAATGAAACTGCATAAATGTGTAGTGAAATCAAGCGAGGCGAGGAATAAATACTGGAAATAATTTTTAGGGAGAATTACTAAAGGCAAGAGCTTAGGAGACATGTGGAAGGAAGTAAATAAAGTACGAGGTGTTCGAAGCAAGGATAACAGCTACGCTGACCTACAGGGCAGGAAGGCCAGTCAGCTTAGTAGGAAATGGGTTGGGAAAGCTAGTTTGCCAAATTACCTCCGAGTGGCAAGCCTCATTACAAAGTAAAGGTGAGTTTATACAAAGTCAGTGTAAACTGGAATATCATACATGTGTTCCTATAACGAGAAGCGAGTTATTATATGCAATAAAAAGGGCAAAGTCTACGACACCCGGTGTTGATGGAATAACATGTGATATCCTTGACTGTCTTGCTAGTATTAGAAAAGTGACCTGTTAGACTTGTTTAATATGTCTTATAATGGAGGTTGTATCCCCCTTAAGTGGAATAAAACAGTAATTGTACCAATATCAAAGAAAAATGGAGAGTTTCGTCCCATATCTTTGACCTCTTGTGTTAGTAAAACGATGGAAAGAATAGTATTAAAAAGGTTGGTGTATAGTGGAAAATCTCTTGGCGCCCAATTTACATGGATTTATGAACGGGAGAAGTGCTGCAGACTGTGTTGTAAAGTGTTTGAATAACTCCAAGGCTACAGTCAGGATTTTTGTAGATTTAAAAGGGGCCTTTGATAGGGCAAATAAAGAAGTCATATTTGAGGAACTAATCAATTTAGGGGTTTCTGGGAAGTTGCTGAAATGGATTGTGGATTACTTGACTAACAGAATGGCTAGAGTATGGTTTCAGGGTTGGTACTCAGAAGAAAGAGAGATGGAGTTGGGGACTCCACAAGGAGGTGTATTTAGCACCACTCTTTTTAACATATTGATGAACATAATGGCTCGCTACGAATTTCCTGGAAAGACATACTGTAGGTTGTAATATATGAAGATGATATACTTTTACAGTGTATGGGTATGAGAAACATGCAAGAGGCTTTAAATGCATTGAGTACACTTTGTTGTAGATTGGGCCTTGTAATTAACAATTAAAATACTAAATATCAGATCAGAAATTATGAAAAAGGGATATATTTTCGAATGGATTAAGGCGAGAAAAACTTGATGTTTACAAATACCTTGGGATGTACATTGGTTATAAGTCCAACAGTAAAGAACGTGAGATATAATACCTGGAGAATGAATGTAATTGATGTTTAAGGCCTTTAAGAGCTTTGACATGGGAGGGAAATGGCGCAGGTATTCTTATTTTAAGGATGGCTTATATCAGTACTATATGATCAGTTATTGACTATGCAGCTCTCATCCTTATAATGTATAGTAAGAAAGTTATTCAAAAGCTTGAAGTGATACAAAACGAGGCCATGAGAATTGTTTTAGGTTGTCAACGGAACACTACAATTTAAATAAAAAGAATGGAGTTAGTTTACCAAGAATAGAACATAAAATAAAAGGAACTTGCTGTAGCCGCTACTCTTAGGACCATTAGGAGAGGAGGAGATAATAGGTTGTCCCATACAATAATGCGTTTAAATGAAAGAACAGATCTTGGCAATGTGTCCAAGTATGCAAGGCTATTGTATAATATTATGATGGAGTATAGGGTAGATAAATATTGTATTTCATTACAAACTTATTTCAGGTTTAGACCATGGCAGGAAGGATGCATTGAAGTAGATATTTTACAGCTTGAGGGAAAAAAAGAAGATTGGCCTCCCATTTTCTTACGTAATGTCTTTTTAGAGAAAATAAATAGCTTTACCAGGCGAAACACTGTACATATATATTGTGAAGGATTAGTATTAAGTAACGGTCTAGCGGGATTTGATATATATATATATATATATATATATATATATATATATATATATATATATATATATATATATATATATATAATCAACACCTAATGAAATTTATATACATACAGAGTTAAACATAAAATCTTTCCCTGATTACAATCATTTATTACACAAAACATATGCTAGGTACAAACATACAGTTTTGCAGCTTAAAATGTGCATGAAAAAATTATGAAGTCGTCTACACAATGCTACAACATTCATGTTTCTATCTAGAATAGTCTTGAGATATGATTTTTTAATAATCAGGGAAAGACTTTATGCTCACCTGTGTATATATATATATATATATATATATATATATATATATATATATATATATATATATACAATCAACGCCTCAACCCGCCGGGATTCGAACCCACGGACCACGAACCCATGACTGTGACCGGGGAACGCTACCTCTGGACCACGAGGATACTAAAAGCAGTCCTAGACTCTGTTATATTTCACACAAAGCCTGTTCAACAAGCTTATGGCACCGTGAACCTCTAATGGGGACTACCCGTATCACGTAGGTGGTCAGAGTAACGTTTTACCAATCCGGCTTCGAAACACGAGGATCCATATATATTTCATTAGCCCGTGTTTTAGTTTGATACATTTGATAGAATCCTTTGGGGTTTGTCTCGCCTCCCTTGCTATCCTCAGCTCATTATTCCTCTTTGCTTTCCTTATCTCGGTCTTAACCCTACCGGCCAATACCTTATAATAATCCCGGAGGTAAATTTCGCCACAATTTATCCTCCTAACCATAGCCTTCATTTGACCAATAATGTTCCTTAAATATTTATTTCTCCATTTAGGGTCATTGTTGTTTGATCTGATTTTTTTGTATGGTATGTTCTGCCATTGTGCATTAAGTAACTCATTATTTAATTTGTCGTGGAACTCGGCAACCTCAGATCTCGTTATCAGGTTGGTTTCAATCGTCAGGTCCAAGTAGTTCACCCCCAAGCGTGATACCCCTTCTCTCAACTGCCTCTTCAAACTATTAAAGTTTGCCCTTTTGAAATCTGGGACGTTTGTGGAATTTTCCTTACCGCTGCTCTGAAAATCTAACTGGAATCTAATTTCTTTGTAATCGCTGTTTGCAACTTTGTTCCCTACCTCGACATGACTAATGAGGTTTTCTCTGTTCGACAGAACTAAATCGAGTATATTATTACCCCAGATTGGTTCGGTTATATGTTGACTTAGGAAACAGTCCTGGATTGTTTCAAGAAAATCCTCTGATTCTGAGTTACCCGTAAAGTCAATCCAATCTATTCTGCCAAAGTTAAAGTCGCCTACTATACAGACTTTGTTGTGTATGGAATCCCTGCGCATTTCATCTCAGATACATCGCTCATTAACTCTATCAAGATTGGGAGGTCTATATATTACTCCTGTGATTAATTTTTCCCTACAGTCGATTAATTCTATCCAAGTTGTTTCTGTATTCCGCTCAGTTTTTATTTCTTTATTTATTTCACACTTCAGATTATCCCTGACATAGATTGCTACTCCGCCTCCTTTCATAATCTGCCTATCGGTATGGAATAATTTGTAGCCTGCAATTTGGTATTCGACAGGTAACTCACGTGAGTCTATGTTGATCCATGTTTCAGTGAATGTTATTATATCGATTTTTACAGTTCCTACCAAGGCCCTAATATCATCCATTTTGTTTCTCATACTTCTACTGTTCGCGTAGTAAACATTTAAGTTAGTCGTGTTCTGAGTCCTCCCTTTGCCGCGTTTTGGTTTTAACTCGCTGTCTAATTTAGTTTTGTCGTCATTCCTAACACTAGTTCCCTGTAACCTTTCACTTTGTTTCCCGCTCCCTCTGCAGTCTCCTCCACCCCCGTGCTCACATGTTCTCCTAGAAGTTTAAAGACTTCGACATCTTTTGGACTGCCTTTTCGAGAGTCCCAGCCAGGGTAGCCACTCCATCCCTTGACAGATGCACCCCATCCATAGCATAAAGGTCCCTTCTGCCGTAGAAGTTGTCCCAGTTGTCAATGAATGGGACTGATTTTGACTTGCAATATCTGTCAAGACGGCCGTTGACACCAACTGCCCTTGACAACCATTCATTGCCAACTCTCCTTCTAGGTAGGACACCACATATGATAGGGATCCCTCCCCTAGACCTAACACGTTCTATAACTGTCTTGAACTTATCAAGAAGCTCCTCACTCCTACACCGGCCAATATCATTGCCTCCTGCACTGAGACAGATAATGGGTTTGTTCCCATTACCAGACAAGATATTGTCCATCCTGTCAACTATATCCCCCACCCCAGCTCTTGGCACACACACCCTCAGTCTATTTTTATCTTTACCGCAAAAAGCTCTGTCCATGTACCATACCTGCGAGTCGCCAACAATCAAGATTTTCCTACCTTCCTCGTCAGCCTTGTCCATGACTATACTAACGTCCAATTCATCTATCAAAGGACTGAAAGAGTTGGTACACTTAGCTGTTGTTGTCTTTTCCTCGTTGTCTTTTCTCACCACCAGTTTCGTCGTCCCTCTCCTCACAACGTTCCATTCGCCTGAGTTTTCGTCATTCACCTGCTTTCCTTGTCTCGTTTCTTCCTTCATCCTCGCTCTCTCTTTTTTCAATTTCAAGATATCTTCCTTGGCCCTCTCCAGCTAAGCATCCAGGGGTACAGCACTGTTCACAAGTCGCACTAGCCATTACTGACTTAAGTACCTTTACCAACCACTTGGATAATTTGTAAGTAGCAGAACCAACAGACATAAGCAAGTTTGCGGATGACACCAAAATAGGGCGGCAAATTAATTCAGGGCAGGTTGCAAATGCATTACAGGAGGATCTAAATAAACTGCAGGGGTGGTCTGAAAAATGGCAAATGAAATTCAACACCAGCAAGTGCAGCGTACTTAATATTGGAAGAACAAATACTTATAATGTATACAGCCTTAACAACATTAACCTAGAGAAGTCGACTTGTGAAAGAGACCTAGGGGTACTTGTAAGCCCGGACCTACGGCCTAGAAAACAGTGCGTTAATCTTCGAAATAAGGCAAACAGAGTATTGGGTTTTATATCTAGAAGTGTAAGTAACAAGAGTGCAGAGGTCTTATTGCAACTATATCTTGCGCTAGTTAGGCCGCACCTCGATTATGTGGTTCAGTTCTGGTGCCCTTATTATAGAATGGATATAAATTCACTAGAGTCGGTGCAGCGAAGAATGACAAAAATGATTCCGGGACTTAGAAACCTTCCATATCAGGATAGGTTAAAGAAACTTAACTTGCATTCCCTAGAAAGACGAAGAGTGCAGGGAGATATGATAGAAGTATTTAAGTGGGTGAAAGGAATCAATAAAGGGGATATAGATAAAGTTCTTATAATATCCGAGCAGGATAGGACTCCGAGCAACGGATTCAAGTTGGGTAAGTTTAGGTTTAGGAGGGAGATAGGAAGACACTGGTTCACAAATAGGGTGGTGGACGAGTGGAACAAGCATAGCAACTTTGTAGTAAGTGCGGGAACTCTGGAAAGTTTCAAAAGGAGGCTAGATTGATTCATGGATGATAGAGAGTGGTAGTAACTCTCGACAGGAGCTGCCATGCACAGGCCAACCGGCCTATTGCAGACTCCTTATTTTCTTATGTTCTTATGTTCTTATGTTAACTCACGATAGGACGTAATGTAGTGTTAAGCTTGTGTGTTTTGATCAATCCATACATATAAGGTAAAGTGGGATTGATTTGAGAGAGCTGTTTGATGAGATCGGGGTTCTTTTTCATTAACATCTTCATTTTGGAATTAGATAACTTATTAATATTTTCCAGGGGATCTTTCGTAAGCTCATAATACGTGCTTTCATCACTTAGTAATGAATTCATCTTATCATTATAGTCGCTAATAATATGTTACATAAATTTATTTGTCAGTGGCCCAATGTTAAAAATGCTTTGAAAACCTTGGAGCTAGATGTAGGATAGATATTTAGTGGGTCCCATATTTTTGACCTGACTTAACTTGACTAGTCACGTCGCCCTTTCTCTTAAGCCCCTCTACGTTTGTGTTGGTGTTGGTGTGCAGATTAGTGGATGTCATGATTATGACCTGACCTTATATTTAATAAGGTCACCCAGTATATTTAAGCCTCTCTCTGTCCATGAAATTCAGTTGCCTCTGAAGATGTCTTGAATAAAGACGAAAGCTAAGGTGCTCCATTGTTTCCCTTTTCCCTGTGTGATTTTATCACACACTGCAAAAATTATTTTAATCTTTCCATTATTAATCATACATCAAGCTTGTTTCTTTAAATTGGTTGGCTTTTTTCACATCCTAATACATAATGTTGTAGTGCATGACACAGTTGACAACGATGGCCCGCCCCTCTCATTTTCTTTTCATTTCCCTCTTTATCGTTCTAATACTTACATTGCTAACAGTATCTTTTTACATCTTTTCTGCAGTTTTTCTGGCAAATTTGTCAACCTTTTTATTTAAATGAATCCTTACATGTGATGGAATCCATACAAACTGCACAGTGCATGACATTTCTTGTAATACTATGACCATTCGTTTACAGATACAAACAATATGAGGCTTACAAGAATTTTTACTCTGCAAGGCTTCCAATGCACTTTTAATATCAACATAAACATATATTTCGTTATATTTCTCTATAGCAATCTGAAGTACTTCACAAATTGCGTGTAGTTCAGCCAGCGTGGATAAGGTGTTGTTACTAATTCTTTTTTACAAAACTGTTTCATCTGCATATAAAATAAATTACACAGCGAGTTAAACGCGGCAAAGGGAGGACTCAGAACACGACTAACTTAAATGGCTACTACGCGAACAGTAGAAGTATGAGAAGCAAAATGGATAATATTAGGGCCTTGGTATGTAGCAAAAAAATCGATATAATAGCATTCACTGAAACATGGATCAACCTAGACTCACTTGAGTTACCTGTCGAATACCAAATTGCAGGTTAAAAATTATTCCATACCGATAGGCAGATTAGGAAAGGAGGAGGAGTAGCAATCTATGTCAGGGATAATCTGAAGTGTGAAATAAATAAAGAAATAAAAACTGAGCGGAATACAGAAACAATTTGGATAAAATTAATCGACGGTAGTGAAAAATTAATCACAGGAGTAATATATAGAGCTCTCAATCTTGATAGAGTTAATGAGCGACTTATCTGGGATGAAATGCGAAGGGCTACCATAAACAACAAAGTTTGTATAGTAGGCGACTTTAACCTTGGCCAAATAGATTGGATTTGACCTTACGGGTAACTCAGAATCAGAGGATTTTCTTGAAACGATCCAGGACTGTTTCCGAAGTCAACATATAACCGAACCCATCCGGGGTAATAATATACTATAGTTACTTGTGTCGAACAGAGAAAACCTCATTAGTAATGTCGAGGTAGGGAACGAACTTGTAAACAGTGATCACAAAGAAATTAGATTCCAGTTTGATTTTCAGAGCAGCCGTCAGGAAAATTCCACAAAATTCCCAGATTTCAGATGGGCAAACTTTGATAGCTGTCTAAAGAGGCAGTTGAGAGAAGGGGCATCATGCGTGGGGGTGAACTACATGGACCTCATGGTTGAAACCTACCTCATAACGAGATCTGAGGTTGCCGAGTTCCACGACAATTTAAATAATGAGTTACTTAATGCACAAAGGCAGATCATACCATACAAAAAAATCAGATCAAACAACAATGACCCTTAATGGATAAATATTTTTTAAAGAACATTATTGGTCAAAGGAAGGCTATAGGTAGGAGGATAAATTGTGGCGAAATTTACCTCTGGGATTATTATAAGGTATTGGCCGGTAGGGTTAAGACCGAGATAAGGAAAGCAAAGACGAATAATGAGCTGCGGATAGCAAGGGAGGCGACGACAAACCCCAAGGAATTCTGCCATATGTATCAAACTAACCCACAAGAAAAGATTGGGCCAATACAGTCAGATACCGGCAAGATAACTGATAATGATGGAGAAATGAGCAATAATCTGAATAAATATTTTTCAACAGTTTTCACCACCGACAATTTAAACATGATACCCGAGGCACCAACTCTATTCAGAGATAGTGAAAACAAATTAAGCGATATAGTAGTGACTAGTAACGATGTTAATAAGCAAATAGACAAACTGAAGACTAATAAATCACCTGGTCCCGATGAGATATTTGCCAGAGTATTAAAGGAATGTAAGAAAGAGGTTAGTATGCCCTTAGCAAAGTTGTTTAACATGTCATTAATAACAGGTGTAGTACCAGAATCCTGGAGGATAGCGAATGTAATACCGATTTTCAAGAAGGGGGATAGATCATTATCCTCTAACTACCGTCCAGTCAATCATTTCAAACTCTATTCGAAACCACCTGGAGAAGCACAAATTGATCAATGATTCCCAGCATGGCTTCACAAGCTGGCGTTCATGTCTACCTAATCTATTAACATTCTTTTCATCCGTTTTCGAATCGATGGACGAGGGGCACAATTATGATGTGGTACATCTCGACTTTAGCAAAGCCTTCGTCATAGTCCCCCACGAAAGACTAATAAGAAAGGTAGAAGCACATGGCATTAAAGGTAATATTCTATAATGGATTAGGGCGTGGTTACAGGACAGGAAACCGCGAGTGAGCATTAACGGCACTAAATCCCATTGGAACAACGTCACTAGTGGAGTTCCCCAAGGCTCAGTACTTGGACCATTATTATTTATTATATACATAAACGACATAGATATCGGCATAGACTGCAACATAAGTACATTTGCTGATGACACTAAAATAGGACGTGAAATTTAATCTGAACAGAACTACGCAAAACTACAGGAAGATCTAAACAAATTTTTTGAATGGTGTGAAAAATGACAGATGAAATTGAATGTGGACAAATGTAAAGTACTCAGCATAGGAGATGTAAACAGGGAAACCAGATACCGGATGAACAACGATGCCATTGTGAAATCCGACTGCGAGAGTGATTTAGGAGTAATGATAAGTAGGAATCTTAAGCCAAGCAAACAATGTGTTTATGCTCGTAACAAAGCTAATAATAGTACTCGGGTTCATACAAAGGAGTGTTAGTTACAGGACTAGCGAGGTCATCTTAAGGTTATATCTTGCGCTTGTGAGACCTCACCTGGATTAAGCAGCTCAGTTCTGTTCACCGTATTACAAAATGGATATAGAATCCTTAGAAAGAATCCAGAGGAGAATGACAAGACTAATCCCAGGCATTAGGAACCTCGAGTACAGAGACAGGTTAAAGCATCTTAATTTGCACTCCCTCGAGAGACGCAGGGCGAGGGGCGACATGATAGAGGTGTATAAATAGAAGTCAGGGCTAAACAAAGGGGACATTACAAAGGTACTCAAACTATCCAACCAGGAGCGAACTCGTAAGAATGGTTTTAAATCAGACAAATTTAGATTTAGGCGCGAAATAGGCAAACACTCGTTTGGAAACAGAGTAGTGGATGAGTACCAAAATCATCATTAACTCGAATGCTGGATAGCTTCAAACATAGGTTGGATGCTTATATGAGTTAGGGGTTGGGTGTAAAGGGACTGCCCAGTATGGGCCAATAGGCCCGTGGTTTCCTCCATTCTTATGTTCTTATATATATATATATATATATATATATATATATATATATATATATATATATATATATATATATATATATATATATATATATCCCGGAAGTGGATGGCAAAGGTGAGGGTGGGAGTAGTATACGAGGTCTGTCCGGAAAGTATCCAGTCATTTACTACTAAAAAGAATATGCTTACCTAGGACAATGGCGCCTTAGCCCCTTCAAGGTACTCCCCTTGGGACCTCACACACTTCTCCCAGCGTTACTTCCACTTTTCAAAACAGTCTGCAAAGTCCTCTTTCGGGATCTCCATCAGCTGCCTCGTCGCATTCTCCTTAATCTCGTTCACGGTCTGAAATCTCCTCCCTTTCAATGGCGATTTTAGCTTTGAGAAAAACAAGAAGTCGCAGGGAGCCAAATCTGGGCTGTAGGGGGCTGAGAGACCTGGGTGATGCGATGTTTTGCCAAAAAACCCTGCACGAGACGTGAAGAATGGGCAGGCGCGTTGTCATTATGAAGCTGCCAGTCACCACTTGCCCACAGCTGCGGTCGTTTCTTCTTACCATATCCCTCAGCCGGCGAAAGACTTCGATGTACAGTAGTACTCCTTCGTTATTGTAGTTGCGGTAGATGAGGCGAAGATGAGGATGTTGTTGACAGATTAAGGACACAGCGCAGGAGAGATGTGTAAGTTCCATATTTCATGTAGATCCACAATGAAAACGTGGATAAGATAAACCTTGATAAAATCACACGGGAAAAGGGAAACAACGGAGCACCTTAGCTTTCGTCTGTATTCAAGAGATCTTCAGAGGCAACTGGATTATATGGACAAAGAGAGGCTTAAATATACAGGGTGACCCTGTATATTTAAGCCTCTCTCTGTCCATGTAAACTGACAAAGCCCAAAAAAGAAGGTTAAATGCCAAATTAAATGCTCTGATTGATGAGAGTTACTGGACCATATTGAGTAATCCAAATTTGTTCATAAACTTATCATCTTATGATCTACAGACAAATGAGAAACTTGTTCATGGTTTTGGTAGGAAGTTTTCTATCACTCAACGGTGCGCTAATCCACTTACTATTGCTAAAGGTATAATCAACCAGGAAATGAATAAGTCGTCAGATGTTACAAATGAAGATATATCCATAGCTAAAGGTTGTATACATAGTGTTTTACGTAAGAAATTTGTTTCAAACATTCCAAAAAGATTTGAAACAGCCTTGATAAACTTGAAAAGAAATAAGAATATCCATATTACCAAGGCTGATAAGTCTAATGCTATTGTAATTTTGGATAAAAGTGACTACAATGATATGATGAATTCATTACTTAGTGATGAAAGCGCGTATTGTGAGCTTACGAAAGATCCCCTGGAAAATATTAATAAGTTATATAATTCCAAAATGAAGATGTTATTGAAAAAAAATCCCGATCTCATTAAACATCTCTCGCAAATCAATCCCACTTTACCTTATATGCATGGATTGATCAAAACACACAAGCTTAACAATCCATTACGTCCTATCGTGAGTTCTGTGGGTTCTGTTACTTACAAATTATCCAAGTGGCTGGAAAAGATGCTATCCCCCCTTACAGGCCAAATATCTAATTCACATATACACAATAGCAGTGATTTAATTGATAAACTCAAGAAACACAATGAACCATGTTAATTAATAAGTTTTGATGTAAATTCACTTTTCACTAGAGTACCTGTGAAAGACCTACTTTCATTTCTTAAAGATGTTGAAAATTAAATGAATTCATTAAATCATCATTTATCAAGTATAAATCATGGAATGTCGAGTGGTGGAGTGAACTTCTACGTAGATACGCCATAATCTCCTGTAAGTAATCAGTGTGAAGGTATCGAACTCTACGGTAAGAAATAAGAAATACGACATATTATTATCTTTACATAATATAATCCACTCATACTATCACCTAAAACCATGACAATTGGAGCCCGAACAGGGACACAGACCGCGGATAATTGCACTCTTGTCAGCAGTTTGTGCAAACGCATATATTGTACTACGAAATGATTACTAGTACATTTGAGGGGACTCTAAGAAATTTTGAATCTGAAGTTAAAGGTGGAAAATAAAGAAACAGAAGAGGACTTGTGATGTTTGCCAGAACCAGCGACGGAGGGCGAGTTCTACCTGCACCCCTGTGGCCTCTCACAGTGATCCCCGAACCCTTGAGAGGGTGGCGGCGGACATTGTGGTTAGAAAACCCAGTTCCACATCAGCCAGCTGATTCAGTACGAGGCGGTGGACTGCACACCCAAGGGTGAGTGACGGGAAGAGTACCTCCACACTTTTGGGGGTCCTCATCAACGGAGGGACCCAGTTCCACATCAGCCGGCTGAAGGAGTCCTTCTCTTCACCACCGGGGGAAGTTCATTCGACATTGCAGAGCGAGTCTAGGACCTGACCTATGTGTGGGAGTGTCCGTATGTTCCGGTCAACTCAAACCTCCACGCATCTGACGACTCTTCAAATGTTATGTAAACCTTTTCACACCTCTCTACACTTGAGAACATTACACGACACCTGCACCACCTAAACAATGTCAACATACCCTACACTACACAACACGTTGCTGTAACATAAATGTAGCGTGTTTACGCTTAGCATGAACTATAGCTCGGGAATTGTCACCCTCGCCTCGTAGTTTTCCTCCAGCCTGAAAATCTAAAGTAAATGTTGAGGTTTTCTCTCAGTGGCGATTGGCGACTGCATCCCGTTGCAGTGTTAGTGTCACACACACACACCACAGTGTGAATGTTGAATTGTGTGTCTGGGCTAGGCATTTCTCTTGATTGTATACAGGTGCTGAAATTTTTATTCTCCGAAGAAAAATTTTTCTTAGTAGGGGCGATTGTCATGGGTTGCGTTAGGCTTACCCACGCAATTAACTCCAAAGTTTGTTTTACTAGAGATAAGACGCCCGGCGAGGCATAACTGGGACATGTATTTTTCAATTAGTGTATGTTAGCCGGCCTTTAGGGGGTGGGCAGTGAAACAGTGTTGTACTGTTCATCGCTTCAAACCCAAAAACCTCATTTTAAGTAGTATCCCCTGAGCCATGGGTTAGATAAGAAGTCGTTCCCATCCTCTCCCTCCTGAAAGGGAGCGGGACACCACACTGCACAGAGTCCTCCACCGCCACTCCGTCCTGTGGACCATGATCGACACGAGACTAAGTGTGTTAATCTAGGTTTGTTATCCCCGTGGAAATATCACGTGTGGAAGCCTGGTTGCGACAAAAGCAATCCAGGCTGGCCTATTGCACCTAAATGGTTAATTCAAGTCACGCTTACCAGTTCTCGTTGCCACGACAAACGTCTACAGTGACTGTCAGTGACGCGAGACTATGTGTGGTAACCCAAGAGTACTTTTTGTTGTTATTTACAGAAGGAACGAAGAAGAATATGGAATATGACCTTAAGCAATATATCTGTATTTGTTTAAAGATTTAAATAGCAATGAAATATTTTTCCCTATTATAAAAACATTTTCAAATCTATTATTTCAAAATAGGTGTACTAAATTAATCGTGTCTCGATAATACACACTGAAATCACTTTTTGAGTTAAGATACCACTTTATGATTTCAGTTAACTTTCTGGTATAATTTAGTCTGTACCTTACATATCATTTAAATATTATCAGGCGACCTGACCTTTACATATTTTCCAAATTATTTTTATGTGTACAATTACTTTCCCTCCACAAGGTGTACACCTCCATGTAGTGGCCGGATTTGCGAGATGGGTATAAAGTTCCCAGTTTCTAACCTTAAATGAGAAGGTTGGAAGTGGATAGTGGCTAAACATACAAGTTTACTGTCTGCGCAGGAGATGGGATGGTTTTTTACCAGAGTGTGCAATGAGCGACCTCTATACCCCAATTACCCCATAGTTCATTCCATACTTTTTCACCTTTCCTTAAATAGTGTTCTGACGAGGAAAGGTTTGGGACATTCATTCTCATCAATTTCATCTCTTGCCATTAAACAACCATGGAAAGATAAAATATACAATTTTCGGAAGTTCCTGTTGGAGCATCATCACCTAGAAGTCCAACTGCATTGCTCCCTGTACTTAGAGGCAGTGTGCCACCGAGAGCTAGCAAGTACTGTCCAAGCAAAATAACGCCTTGCACATTAAAAGGAACTAAAGGAAATTTAAGATTGAACCATTACAAATCAAAATAGGAATACGGAATGCGAGGATCTTACATAAGGCTGGTAAGTTTGGAAATGTTTGTAGGGAAATGAAAAGACGGCAGTGGGACATTCTGGGATTAAGTGAAGTAAGGTAAACAGGTTCAAATAGCACTAATGGGGACGGTTTTTACTTCATATATTCAAGTGGTGAAAAGCATGAGATGTGTGGGTATTCCTGTAAACCAGAAATTGAGCAGTAGTGTAAAGGAATATTGGACAGTATCAGATAGAGTTTTGTTAGTGACATTTAATGCTCAACCCATAGACCTGGTAATAATATAGGTTTATGCACCAACAAATGGTAGTGAAGATGAAAGAAAATAAAAAATATGAAAATCTAAAGAAAGCAAAAACCACCGTAAAGTTTAATAAGCTTTTCATTATAACGGGCAATTTTAACACAGACGTTGGGAAGGGAAATAAGCACCAGAAGTAGGAACACGTGGGTTGGGTAATAAAAATAAGAGAGAAAATATTTTAATTTAATTTTGTAAAGAATACAAGATGAGAATTGCAAACACATTGCATAAATAACACCCTATAGATAGCTATACATGGATCTCACCTCAGGACAATTTAAATCTCATTGTAAGGATTCAAATGGGTTACATTTTAATTAAAAAAACACATTCAGAAATTCAAAACCCGAAGAAGACCTGTACAGCGGAATATTGTGGATCAGACCACATCCCTTTATTGAGTTTAGTTAAACTAAATCTTCAAAAATTTAAATTAAAAGCAATGGACAAAATCAAATGGGAACTAGGTGAGCTCATTGTTGGGGTAGGGATAGAATATGAAGTTGAAAGCGAAAAAAAAATCGTTATTGATGAAGACGAATAAGGACAACATTATAAAAATCACCAAGAAATGATGTTAGAGAAGACATAACTATAGGGAAATGTACAGAAATATTAAAAAAATAAAAAAAAAAAATGGGGTGGGATTATTAAAAGTAAAGAGAAAAAGATCCTGTTTGAGGCAGAAGAAGTAAAAGAAAGATAGGCAAAATATGTAGAATAACTATACAATGATAAGGATAGAGTGAAGGTAAGAAACGAAAGGGGTATAAAAGTCAAACTTTCAATTCTGGAAACAAAAGTCAAAGCAGCTATGAGCAAAACGAAAAATGGTAAGTCTTGTGGGGTTGATCAGCTTCCAGCAGAATATATAACACAAATGGACAAGAATGAAAACTTCCCAGTGATTTAAAAAAAAATTTATTTGTATTATTATCTAAAAGTCAGGGGCCTTAGAGTGCACTCAGTTTAGAACAATTAGCTTAATAAGTCATGCCATTGCAAAGTTTTATTAAACATATGTTTGAGTAGAATAACATTTAGAATAAACAGTTTTTATCTGAATATCAAATTGTATTTAGAAAGGGAAAATAAACAAGAGAATCTATATTTGGTTTGATAATAAGATAAGGCTGCGTTCTTTCTTTATCATCGTATAATATATATCCAGAATTCATAATGAGAGAAGTTCTAATTAACAATAAAAGAATTTCAGTTAATGATAAAATAATATCAAATAAACGCTATGCAGAGGATACTGCTTTTGCCACAGATAGTGAAGAGGCATTATTAAAAAAATGGTTAATATATTAGTGTAAAAAGATGAAGAATATGGGTTAAGAGTTAATGCTATAAAGACGAAAATAATGGTTGTTTTCAAATTGGAAATCAATCCTGAAATAAAAATTATGATAGGCAACAGGGAACTTAAACAAGTGGAAAATTTTTGTGATTTTGGGGAAGTAATATTAGCTGTGATGGTAGATGTGCGAAACAAATCCCAATAATATTACAGTACCTTCAATTTGAGAGAAAATGCTGCTGGAAGGTTATATATGGTCAGGATTGATGTTTGGGTCAGAAGCATGGACATCAGACACCACAAAGAGGTTAGGGGTTTTTTAAACTTGTAGAATAAGTTACACTGACTGGAAGACAAATGAGGAGGTACTAGGACTGGCAAAACTTCATGAGAAATCATATGATATTAAAATTAGGAAAGGGAAAATTTGAGGGTAGGAATGCCAGGGGAAGGCAGAGACTGGGATTGATGAATTAAATAAAAAAAATAGGCCCCCAGAGAGATATAAAACCTCTGAGAATTGGTAAAAACAGACCGACTGTGGTCACCAACCCTTAGATATGAGGACGGTATTCTGATTGATTGAATGGGTGGTACAGAGTTTTATGGCTTAATCTTTGTCGACTACGTTAGCTTGGTTGGACACCTGCAGAATAAGCAACTGCAAACTATGGCAAGAGATTTGCTTCGTAAATTAAATATGTTGTGATAAGTATCATTTACTAAGCTCTTAGATGTTTCTGTAGGAAGGTAATATAGACTGCGATCACAGTAGCATTTGGACTCCTGTACTCCTATATCTTTGCTTTAAGTGTCCACAAACCGAATTTCAACTATTTATTGCAGAAAGGAATTGATCGATACAAGACATAGTAGCATCGGAAAACCTGTGCCGACAGATCTTTGTCGTCGTCGGTGTTGCTGAGGAACCTGCCGAGTGGAACCTAATGTCCAAGAACTTTTTATTAAGAGCAATATCATTGTATTAAGCCTGCAAGAACTTTCTACGTGCTACGGATCCACCGGATCCACAAATGTATTTTTTTCTGAATTATGTGCGTTGTACTTGTACCTCCCTCTATGCCACCAAAGCTGATTGTTCGCCTATATGCTATTTTATCCAATTAATAAAGCGATGTATAAAGTGATGCATATTTTTTTTTAATTTCATTGCAGCTCTCAGTTCACAGCTAAAAGTTGCGTCGTACAATATTAGCCAATACTCTCACAGACACGATAACCTTTATTTCTGTCATGAATCACTAATGTTTTCCTTGTCCCGTAGACAAATATCTTCCTGGTGTGCTTCAGTCTCGTGAATCCTGTGTCCTTCCAAAACATAAGTAAAGTGTGGATACCGGAAATAAGGAAGGAGTGTGGCCAGAAAATTCCCGCTATTCTCGTTGGTAAGTAAACTCTAACTTTTCCTCTACCCATTAATTGGCGGAGTGAGATGATTAATTGTTATGCCGTTTCTTTTCATATTGAATTTTTAAAAAGTCGGTAGTGGTGGAAGAGACGGTTAGCACCCGAAGGACTTTATGGAACTGCACCAAAATTTCTGGAGATGTTTTGCATGATACTGAAGACTAAAATGGAAACAACAGTGCACAGAACATAACCAAACCTAACCTAACCAATCTAAACTACCAGAACCTTACCCCGACATAATGAGCAGAAAGAAATTACTTTGATATCAGGTCACAATGAAAGCAATTTACTTCAAGCGGCACGGTATTATTTACATATTTGCACGTCCTGCCAAATAGTCCATGTTGACAGATGTTCTCTTGGAGACGGTCTTCATCCTCTATAACCACAACCATGTTGCTCTACTATCATAGTAAAAGGACCATCATTGACTTAACCCCCCACAATTCGTGCCACAAAAGGACACATTCTAAGGGCATTTTTGGAACCTTTCTACAATTAAATTGCTTGCATGGTCGGACACATGATGGCAGGTTGTTTGGCTGTGATTATTATGGTATCCTTCCAGGTGACTTTCCCACCCCGTGCAAATGTACAACTTGTGCCACAAAGCGGTGTCATTTTAGACAATTTGTGTACCCGTGTTGTTGATATTGCAGTTGCCAGATGTCTGAAGAAAAAGGTGCCACAACCTACTAGTCATGATACATTTAGTTCTACCGGTCCAAAGATTATGATGGACACTTCAATCTTATTGATGACGTCTTGGCCTGAGTATTTACTACATTGTTTTGTTTGGAAACTAATTGTATGATGACACTAAGTAGAAATTCCTCATAAGGCAGGATGAACAAAGTCTTTGACACCGTGAAATGTGTCCAGAAATGTTCAGTTTACCCCTGATGATTTTGTAATTGACATTGAGGATCAAATGGTATATTTTGATCATAAACAAGTATTTTCTAACTGTTTCTATAATGCTAGGTCATTAATTTGCTCATTTATTCAAAGTTACAGTAGTTTAAAACTGCTATTGGTCCAAATGACGGTATAATGGCCATTTTCGGATTTTCAATGAAAATTGAAACTGCCACCAAGGGGTTAAAGTGAGTAGTTTTTTGTAAACTTTCTTTTCTAAAAGCTTCCCCATTGTGTGTTTTAAGAACCTATTCAGAATTGGCTATTAGATTTCAAAGTCAATAATTTTGGGCAACCCCTTAATGACGTTAATGACCTAGAAAATCATCCTGTCAAATTTGCATTAATTTCATCATGAAGCAGCTTTAATAAGCTTCATTATTAGTAATGATATGCTGAAATATATTGATTTCCTTCAGCGTGAGGTCGATTTCAATTTCCTATACCCCTAATATTGGGCAAATTTTGACGCATAGGATTTTGCACACACCCGTGGATTTCTCACTTACTGCCATGATTCAGAATGCCTACCCTCATTATTATAATGCCCCAGGTGGCCCTCTCACCAAAATTATATGAAGGATAACTTAAGGCACCTCTTATGTACACAGAACGCCCTCAGCCCCTGGATTAATGAGGTAAAAAACATTCAGTATATCAACTTACAGTTCACTTACTCTCCAATGCTACTCGAATGAATTGGAAATGTATCCAAACCCATAATATGGGATTCGAATCTAATTCTTTATACATAGGACAGGTTCAAGAATCAATTGAGCAAAAAGAAAAAAAAGGAATTTGCACAGCCATAAACAAGGAAACTATGAAAGTGAAGTCTATAATATTGAAAACAAAAGACAATCACGCCAGCATTTATGGTAATAAAACCTCCGAAGATAGCCTCCGTCGTTAATTTTAATATTTACAATGATCAGAATCACAATTTTTTTGTTTAAGAGCTAACGACAACAAGCGTCATCACGGTAGAATTCTCGGCATAATATTTACGGTAAAAATAAAATTATATCTTCGTCTACAAGGCACGCAGAGGCATGAAATTTGTGCCATATGATCAGGCCTGCCCACTGCAGGTGATTTTTGATCGCAAATAGAGAAAAACGAAAAAAAAAGTAAAGGAAATACAAATGAAAATGGTAACTAGGAACAAAAAGAGGATAATTACAAAAATATTTGGAAATACAATGGGGACTTGAATATAATAAGCACCTGCTAAACGTATAAGGTGAGAGAGAACGTGAAGGTTAATGATAGTGAGACGCCAAAAATGGATGGAAGCATCTGTGAGATGTTAAGGATGGCAGGGTATACAATAGGAAACATGTAAAAGTATTAAATTGGAACATAGAGATAAAAAAGAACATAGTTTGGTAAGCGTAGTAGGGAATGTTTATGGTAAAGTTAAATTGAAGTATTTGTGATGCAGACAATAATATAAAAGTGGATAGTCAGTGTAGATTCAGCATACATAAAAGGAAGATTGTAACATGGCATTTACTTAAAAGAAGTATGAAAGAAACGTAGCTATAAAAAGTAGAGAGTTTATGGTATTTACTGATCAGAAAAAAAAATAAAGTTAAGAGAATAGATGCATATGAATAGGAAATTGTTGAAAGCTGTTCAAAGGTATTTTCAAAGAAACAGAGTAAAGCATATGTTAGGAAAAGAAAGATAACGCCAATGACTTCTAGTGAAATCATAGGTGTTCAGCGTTTCCAGTGTATGGGGTAGTCATAAAAGATTGTTTGGAAGTGTGTGTATTAGGAGAACGTATACTATTAGTGTAATAGTTGATTAATTTTTTCTAGCTCCCTTACAAGTCGTAAATACAATTTAATCAGACAAGTCAAATGCTGAGTTGATTTAGATGACTAACAGCTTGTAGCCGTTTCCGGTCACCTGAGCTTGACTGATAACAGGTAACTTAGTAGCTACATATACAAATGTTTTTGGTTTAGTTTGCAAAACCCAAATGGTCTTTTCTCCATTTATTTATCAAAATATACTCTGCACAGTCAACAAGGATATCACCGTAATTAACACTGTAAGCTGTGAGTGTTAAAGGAAATAGACGGTAAGCTTATCTAAGAAGCTTGTGAGTCAATGTCTATGCTTTGTGAGGGTTGAGTGATAACTGCCCGAGAGCCTGTTACCCAACTGCTTAGTCTGTCTAGCATTCTTAAAGACGCAACGTGAGGGTGGAGAAATACTGATCACATGTTCAATAGGTGATCACTCACTGCTCATGGAAAATTACGGGGTGGTGGAATAATATAAAACTGATGTATTAGCCCATATTTATATAAGTACTACTGTATATTAGACAGGACCTAGTACATTGCTCGGTCATCACCTTTAAAGCTCCACGAGGAATTAACTAATCTCACAGAAAAACCCTATACATATACCTACCAATGTTACTTGTATATATGTGTAGACACTAAACTGGAGAAGCTGCAACCTGGGGTTAAGCAGCTACTGGAGCCCTAGTCTGAAGTGCCTTACAGGAGAGTATCTTATGTACAATGGCAAAGTTAGATGACATTGATTTATAATAACAAAAGAAAAATATGACTGACAGTATTAAAATAATGGTGGGAACTGTTAAACTAGGTATAGCAAATCCCCGTGTAAAATAATATGGCAGATTATCTTCTAAATAAGTAAAATGTGACTCCTTCAGATAAGAAATAAATTTTAATTTATCAGACACTATATTGAGTTTACTGAAATTCATATTAGGAGCCGGATACATTGGAATCAAATCTGAAGTTAGATTTAAGTTCAAAGCAAAATGATGATGGGAAGGCCTAGGTTTTCAACAAACGACAGGTTATTTTGCAGTAGTCCAGAGCCTTATAATAGCCTCTTACAACGAGATGTTTACAACCATCCTGGCACCGTAAAATGACACTAGTTTCTTCAGAGAAAAATAAAATATTACACATTATGTACACGTACATGAAACAGTTTTCTTGGAAATCGGTGCTGTGCGAACATTGGTTTGTATGATCGGCAATTCACATATTCCTTCTGCAGCAAGAATTAACGCGACTGCATAGGCTGGACATACGTGTAAGTGTAGGTAAGACGATTTACACCGTGAAAATACCCTAGGATCATCCACAGCTAACAAGGAGTAGTCTTCATCTATTAGCAAATGTTCGGTTGGCCTGTCCAGAGTAAACAATGTGTCACTAGAATACAATGGGAAAAGTTCTAAATGCCATGCATTAAATTTGCATTGCGCTAACATTGGTATGTGGATAAGTAGAGCATTGTGCGTAAGAGTTGACTCAAACGGAGGGTAATAATATTCTACCCCTTGATCTGTGAAAATAGGAGTTAAATGGTAACTCATCTTGGCTATCTGTAAGACCTCAAAAAGATTTTTCACAGGCACAAGCTGTGCATCCACACGTCCTAACCCTGCATCCACTACACTTGCAATTAGAGTGTCTTTGTTATTAGATAAAGCTTGAACAAAGGTTTCCGCTGCATGCAAATACTCAGAAAAAAGAAGTAAGCCATTCCAGTGTAGGTACTGAAATCATTAAATTCTAAACAATCTTAGATAAGAGGTTAGACTCAGAAATATCGCGTTGACCTTTGACTCCAAAGAATTAATTGCATGGAAAGTTTGAGTTATAATTCGGTTTTGTTTAAGTACAACTTGATTAACAATATTCATAAAGTCTCCCAATTTAGGTTCATCCTCGGAAGTCACTGTGCCAAACAGGGTGCTTTGAATGAGACCAACAAAATTAAATAATCCTCGCTTTCTTAGTGTTTCAGAACGCACCTTCATAGCAATGTCATCTTGAGATGATGGAATACAGCGCCCAGCTGCGCTGATATTCTTGTGAAGGGTCCTAAGACGAAGTAGCTGAGTATTTACAGTTTGTGATATCACAGTAGAAGTGCTAGGATTTTGCCGTAGATTTTCAAGGGTGCCCATAGCTGTCTGGAGCTGTTCGTCAATAGACTCCATATGGCGTGGGATATTTTGTAGTTCGTGCAGCTCATTCTTTATTGTCACGACGTCTTCAACGATGAAAACTCGTCCCAAAGGTGCTGCTAAGGCAACTGGTTTGAGGACTTCCGTGGACGCGTCCGTCAACACGGTGGTGCCACAAAGGAGTAGGAGCATGAGTACGATGATCCAAGCCATTCTGGAAAAGGTTGACTCATCTTAATATTGTTTCGCAAAAACGTAGTTTCAGACGATTATCATTTGTGACATTTGGTGTACTTGATGTGTTTCCGGTTTGGACAGATGTGTCTAAGACATCGTTAACATTCCTGGGGAGTAAATCTATATGACTCCTTTTAAGTCTGTCTGCATGTACTACGTCTGAAGTTTGTGAATTTGGCTTAAAATTTTAATTTTTGCCTGCTTCTTTGGCGACAATGCGGAATGGTCCGGCAAATTTGGGCGAAAGTTTGGAGCTCCTCCGTTCAGGTTCTTGCACCATAACAGCATCGCCTATTTATGTTGTTTATTAATCATTTCAGCTCGTGACGCTGCTAAATGTTTTCGTACTTGGCCATGAATATCTGTGAAAACGCTGATTTGCTTAGTAGCGAAGTCGTCCACTTTATAAACAGGGCATGGCTTGCCTGTAAGTACTTCATTGGGCAGACGTTTGTCTTTGCCATAAACAATATAGTAGGATAATTTGCTTGTGGAGCTATTGACCGGTTAATAGAGGCTGCGACTTGAGGTAACCAATCCTCCAATGCATTGTGTATTTGATTCACAGTTGGACGAAGAATCTCTAAGATTTTACGATTGGTTCTTTCAACAAGGCCATCTACCTGTGGATGATAAGCTGTGGTAAAACTTTGTTGGATGTCATATTGTCGTCATATTTGTGCTAAGAGTTGATTCTTAACTCTAATCTGTTGTCGGAGAGAAGAACCCGGAGTAGTAAAAGGACATATAAGACGCATAACTATGGCATGAGCCACAGAATCGGCTGTTTTATCCTTCAATGGGACTAAAATCATAAAAACCAGAAAAAGGATCCACACACACACACTAGTATGTACGAGGATCCTTGATGACTCCCCGGAAGTTGTAACAAGTCAATGGCGACTGTGTCAAACAGACGTTCTGATGTAGGATATTGTAGAATTGGAGCCGGTGGCAAAGTAGTACCCTTATGCTGAGCACACGATAAACACTTAGCATTGTGTTGCTCTACGTCTCTTTCCATAGTACAGTATTCCAAAAATATCCTTTTCTGATTTCCGCAAGGCATTTGTCACGTCCGGGGTGACCTGCTCGAAGAACATCGTGGAACAACGTTAAAACGGTTGCCCGAAGTGTATCAGGTACGACAATTTGCGTAACAATACCCTGATCTGTCTGTCAGGAGCGATGGGGTACTTCTCTGTAGTTCAAATTGACTGAACGGAAGATTGGCCTCCTCCCCCGACTCTAGAGTAAAAATGACTGCAGACCTCAATGGATCGAGTCGCTGTTTCACCCCTAATTGCGAGAGAGTGAACGAAGACACAGGCGTCACTGGTGCTACGTTTCTGGACAAAGCGTCGGCGACCACATTCGCTCGCCCAGGTAAATACCTGAACACGGTATCGAATTCTTGAATGGTCAGAAACCAGCGTGCTAGTCTGCCTGAAAGATTTTTGCCGTGAAAGCTCTGTCACTGCCACGTGATCCGTATGAACGGTTATCTTAAAAACCAAAAATTATGCCCTTAAACTTCTTCAGTGCCCAAACAACAGCTAACGTTTCTAGATATACTGAATAACGTGTTTCGGCATCATTAAGCTTGCGACTGGCGAAAGCAATTACTCTAAATTTTATTCGTGTGTCCAGCTGCATAAGTACAGCACCGATTCCCTGTCCTGGGGCGTCTGTACACAGAATAAATGGTTGAGAGTTGTCAGGAAATGCTAAAACAGGGGCATTGGTAGTTGCTGTCTTCAATGTAATACAACAATCCTCTTGTTCAGCATTCCATACAAAAGTTGCATCCTTCCTAAGTAGCTTAGTCAAGGGTGAAGCTAACGTTGCATAGCTTTAATAAAAGAACGATAATATCCAGATAAACCAAGAAAACTACGCACCTTATCAACGGTTGTAGGATGGAACTGGGCAACAGCCTTAACTTTGTCATCAACAATTTGAATTGCCTTACCGTCAACTAAATGACCAAGGAATTGTATTCTTGATTTTTAAAATCTACATTTAGAAACTTTGACTTTGAGTCCTGTTGCAGAATTTTTTTGGAAAACTTCACGGAATTTGGCAATATGACTGTCAACACAAATTTATTTGTCAGTATGAGGTTAAAAATTCTTTGAAAGCATGTAAGGTAGATGTATGATAGATGATTAGTGGGTCTCATATTATTTTCCTGACGTGACCTGACTAGTTATGTCGTCCGTTCTTATAATCTCTTCTTATGTTTGCGGTGTGGTTGGTGTGTGGATTAGTGGATGTCATGCTTTTTGACCTGACCTCATTTTAAGGTCTCCCTGTGTACATAAGCTCTCTCTCAGTCTTTGTAATTCTGTTGCCACTGAAGATGTCTTGAATAAAGACGAAAGGCCCTCTATTGTTTCCCTTTTCCCTGTGTGATTTTATCAAGATTTATCTTATGCATTTCCATTGTGAATACATGAAATATATATATATATATATATATATATATATATATATATATATATATATATATATATATATATATATATATATATATATATATATATATATATATATATATATATATATATATATATACAAGGAAAGAAAACACAGAAGTTCCCAAGCGCTTTCGTGTAATCACATCTTCAGGGGTGAGTACAGACTAGAGAGAGAGTACGAATACAGTCTTTAGTTAGAGGTGAAAGAAGATTATTGGGGTTGGAAAAGTGGTGGGGGTGAGTACAGACTAGAGAGAGAGTAGAGTACGAAGTCTTTAGTTAAGAGGTGAAAGAAGATTATTAGGGGTTGAGGGAAAAGTGGTGAAACTGAAATACAGTAGGAGTAGAAAGAATCTGGGCTCAACCAGATCGCTTCATCTTTCTTATTGGTGTTTTATCTTTGTTCTGCTCCCTTGGGTCGTCAGACCTTTGTATTAATATTGGTTTATTTATATAATGCTGCTTATTATTATTATTTTTATTATTGTTGGAGTTAGTGAGCCCGCCCAGGTCCTTGTGTAACTGGGAGGGTAGTCACATTTTTTTTTTTTGAGGTGTTAGTTAAGTGTTAGTTGTGTTAGTCTAAAGGTACACTGTATGGAGAGGCCTGCCAGGTTCTTAGTGGAGCTGGTAGGTCACTCTCATCTTTATTCCCCTATTAATGTTTTATGTGTAAATGTGTATATTGGGGCAGGAGGTGGTTCAATTACTTCTTCCTGGCTAATGTAGCTGGGAGGGTAATCACATTATTATTATTATTATTATTATTTATTTTATTTTTTTCGGAGTTAGTGAGCCCGCCCAGGTCCTTGTGTAGCTGGGAGGATAATCACATTTTTTTTTTTTGCTAAGATGTTAGTTCAATGTTAAATGTTAATTGTTAAATATTAGTTATGTTAGTCTAAAGGTACACTGTATGGAGAGGCCTGCCAGGTTCTTAATGGAGCTGGTAGGTCACTCTCATCTTTTATTCTCTCTATTAATGTTTTATATGTATATTGGGGCAGGAGATGGTTCAATTACTTTCTTCCTGGCTGATTTAAACCAACTGTGTTCTTGGAATTCTTCGTTGTCTATATTATTTATCCAGTTTTGATATGTTTCTGTGTTAAGTTCAGTCACTTTTTTCCAAATATTTACAGCTTTGTTGTGTATATCTACATTGATTGCTAAGAGATTTGCTCTCTTGTGTAGCTGTTCATTACTGATGTGGTCTGTATATTTTATGTTATATATAAATCTAAGGGCTATATTTTGTACTGTTTGTAACCTTTTAATGCACGTTTTACTAAGGGTGTTCAATGGGATGGGTGGGTAGTCCATAATTGATTTGACAAGGGCAATATATATCTTTCTCTTGTTATTAATGCTAAGGTTCTTAAAGCGTTTTATTTTTGATAATCTTATTCTTGCCTGTCGTTCTTTATCTTTTAAGTATGTTATATATCCTCTTTTTGTTAGTTTTAATCCAAGCATCCTGCCTTCAGTGTCGTATGGGTATAGTTCCTGGTCGACTATTACTGGACTTGTTTTAATCTTGGCTATTGGTATTATCTTGAATTTGTTCTTATTTGTCCTGATTTTCCATTTTTTCTCAAAATCATTTATGTTTTTTATCGCTCTTACCGTGTAGAGTGCCATAAATTGGGTTGATTTTCCTGGGTATGATACTATTTGAGTAATATCATCAGCAAACATTACATATTCGCTAAAGGGGTAGGTTGAGGTGTGTCTGAAGTATAAATTGTATATAGTGTTGGAGAAAGGCATCCTCCTTGAGGTACTCCACTCTCAAGATTAAACATAGTTCCCAAAAAGTTTCCAATTTGAATTTGTGCTCTCCTACCATCTAAATAGTTACACAATATTCTTAGCAAGTATTCATTAAGTCCCAGTTTTAATATTTTATATTTTAAGCCTAAATGCCAAACCTTATCAAAGGCCTTAGAAACATCCCTTAAAATTATATTGATCTGGTTACCCTTGCTTTTTTCTATTGCAATTATTTCCGTTATTATAGCTATTGCAGTTAGGGTATTTCTATTGGGCATAAATCCATGTTGTCTGTTGTTAGTTTTCCCATGTTGTGTTAAAAAGGCTATAAGTCTTGTATTTAAAATTTTTTCCAATAGTTTCCCAGTAATTTCTAATAAAGATATTGGCCTGTAGTTTAATATTTCCTTATTGTCCTTACCCTCCTTCGGAATAAATATCATTTTAGCATATTTTAGTTTGTCTGGAAAGTAACCAGTTATTAAGCATGCGTTATAAATGTTTAATAGTGTATTTAAAATGTTTTCAGGTAGATTCATGATCATATTTCGTGTAATACCTGTGAGCCCAGGGGCTTTTTCCTTAAATTTCCTCAGACAGTGCATCATTTCTCCCATGGTTATTATTTGATTATTAGGTAATAAGTTATAGTCTATATATTGCCTTGGGGTGATTCTATGTATATGTCTTCCCATTTCTTCTTCTATCCTTTCTTCGTGTTCACTATCAAAATCTTCATTTTCCTCATCTGATATTTTAAAAACTTTTACCCATTCCCTTTTGAATGCTGACTCTTGTTCATTTTCCTCGTGCAATTTTACATAAGAACATAAGAAAGTGGGATACTGCAGGAGGCCGACTGACCCATACAGGGCAGATCCCTTTCACACCCATCCCAGCACTTCCATGTGCCTATCCAACTTCGTCTTGAAGCTCCCTAGCGTCCCCGATCCTACTATAGCACTCGGTAGCCTATTCCACATATTCACAACTCTATTACCAAACCAGTGCTTGCCTATATCCTTTCTGAATCGGAATTTATCTAATTTAAAGCCATTTGTTCTAGTTATTTCGTTATTACTGAGCTTCAGAACATCTTCCATTTTACCCTTGTTAATCCCACTTACCCACTTGTACACCTCTATCATATCTCCCCTAACTCTACGCCTCTCTAATGAATGTAAGCCTAAGCTTTTCAGTCTTTCTTCATATGGAAGGTTTCTAATATTATGGATCATTTTTGTCATTCTTCTTTGTACTCTCACCAAAGAATCTATGTCCATTCTATAATAAGGACACCAGAACTGAACCGCATAATCCATGTGTGGCCTCACTAATGCTAGGTAAAGTTTCAAGATAACGTCAGCAGTTCTGTTACTCACAGACCTAGATATGAACCCAAGAATCCTGTTTGCCTTGTTGCGAACGCTAATACATTGTTTTCTAGGTTTCAAGTCGTTGCTAACAAATACACCTAGATCTTTTTCACAAACTGAGTTTTCTATTTCCGTGTTACCTAGTTTATACTGAACGTTTGTATTCGTCTTCCCTATCTGTAGTACCTTGCATTTATCAGTATTAAAATTCATTTGCCAGTCTACTGACCACTCATGTAAGGTATCTAGATCTCTTTGAAGGTGTTCAAAGTCACTGTCTGAATTTATCACTCTCCCCATTTTGGTATCATCTGCAAATTTACTTATCCTACTAGTTATGCCTAAATCAAGATCATTAATGAATATAACAAACAGCAGAGGGCCTAATACAGATCCCTGGGGAACTCCGCTTTTGTCCGCACCCCAGTCTGACTTTAATCCATTTATGCTGACTCTTTGTTTCCTACCAGTTAACCATGACCTAATCCATTTTAATACTGATCCACCTATTCCATGTGCTTCTACCTTCCTTATCAATCTCTCATGAGGGACTCTATCAAATGCTTTACTGAAATCTAAATAAATTATATCATATGACTTATCATTATCTACCGCTTCATATACTTCTGAGAAAAAGCTAAGCAAATTTGTGAGACAAGAACGTCCCTGGGTGAACCTGTGCTGAGAAGAATGAATTAAGTTGAATGTTTCAAGGTGGCTTCTGATTTTCGTAGCAATAATTGACTCTAGCAACTTGCCTATGATTGACGTGAGACTAATGGGACGGTAATTTGATGCAATTGATTTATCACCTTTTTTGAAAATCGGAACTACATTTGCAAGTTTCCAAACTTCTGGCACTAGGCCCGATTCTAATGACTTATTAAATAAAACTGCTAATGGATTACTCAACTCATCTCTACATTCTTTAATATTCTAGCATATACCTCAATCTGACCAGGCGATTTATGAGGCTTCAGTTTGTTAATTACTTTAAGCAATATCGTTACTAGTAATATTGATATTCATCAACATATTTTCACTGTCGCTATATGTACCCTTTTATGAACTTCTGGAAACTGTGCTGGGTTTCATTTGTGAATAATGAGCGAAAATGACTATTTAACGTACTACACATTTCTTAACTCACTATCAGTCATTTCTCCTGTCGAGTTTTAAGGGGACCTATTGTATTCCTAACCTTTGATTTATACAGCTGATAAAAGCTTTGGGGGGGTTATTTTCATCTGCTTGCTACCTTTGATTTCATAATTTCTCTTTGCTTTCCTAATTTCTGTTTATACCTGTCTTGTTAGGTTCTGATAGTAACCAAGTAAGTGATTTTCGCCTTTCTTAACTTTTCTATATACTCCTTTCTTTTTCCCTAGAAGATCTAAGAGTCTTTTATTCATCCATTTTGGTTGGTTCCGTATCGATCTGAATTTTCTTTTAAGGATGTGTTTATTTTGGGCATTATTGATTGTTGCAATAAATTGTTCATAAGTAGCTGCTAAATTAAATTCGGGGTTATCCCGTCCTAAGTTGACAGTTTCCGGAGGTGTGGGGGGGATTAATCTTTTGACCATAGGGTCATCCCTTAGGTCTCTCCTTATGCTACCGTAATTAGCCTTCCTAAAATCCGGGATCAAGGCCGAATTTTCCTTCTTCCTGCTATCCCATATTATGTTAAAATATATGGCTTTATGATCACTGTTTCCTAGTTCGTCTCCAATCCCAACATCTTTTACTAGATTTTCATTATTACTGAGAACTAAATCGAGGATATTATTTCCTCTAGTGGGCGAGTTTATGAATTGATATAAAAACTATCTTGTACTACTTCTAGAAAATCTTCAGATTCATTATCGCTAAGTTGATTTTTCCAATCTATGCCTGAAAAGTTGAAATCGCCTAGAATACATACATTGTTTCTATCAGATGCCTTCTTTATTTCCTCCCATAGCAATTTACCATTGTTCCTACTCAAATTAGGTGGTCTATATATAACACCAATGACTACGGATTCACTGCCCTCACCAATCTCTACCCAAATACTTTCATTGTCGCTATTGTTTTAATGTTTGATTTATTGCAGCTTTTTAATGACACCCTGATATACACTGCTACACCGCCACCTCTCCTTCCTACTCTGTCAAATTTAAATAGGTTATATCCTGGAATATGGAATTCTGCTAAAAAATGCTTGCTGTTTGAATTTATCCATGTTTCCGTTATTGCAATTATATCTATGTTCTCTTTACTAACAATGGCCCTGAGTTGGTCCATATTTGTTACACAGGCTTCTACCATTAGTATAATAAACACTCAATATATTTCTTCCGTTTCTATCTGTTTTACATTTATTACTTTGATGTTTGCTATTATGACTAACTATATTTTCAGCATTATCTACTTCTGTTTCACTACTTCCCAGGACCAGCTTGTTTTTTGACTCCCACTTACCCAGACCTCTCTCTACTGGCGAAACCCCCCCTTTGGAGTAACAATTTCACGCTTCAGGGATGCAGACGTCTTTATCCCCGCACGAGACAAGTGTACTCCGTCACGACTGTACAGGTAGTCATTGCCATAGAATCGTTGCCAGTTATCAATGAGTGCCCAACTATTGTTTGCACAATGTTTTTCCAGTCGTCAATTTATAGCAATTGCCCTGGACAGCCATTCACGACCAACCCCTCTTCTAGGCAAGACACCACATATTATCGGGATCCCTCCCCTCTCTCTAATCTTCCCCAGCGCCTCCCTATACCTCTTGAAAAGTTCCTCACTCCTAACCTTTCCTATGTCGTTACCTCCCACACTAAGACACACTACTGGCTTGGTACCCAACCCTGACAAAACCCTATCTATCCTCTCAGCTACATGCCCTATCCCAGTCCCAGGAAAACACACCCTAGTCCTACGTTTCCTATCTCTTACACAAAAAGTCCTATCTAAAAACCTCACCTGGCTGTCCCCAACTACCACGACCTTACCTGTGGGCAGGGTTTGTACAACTGCCCTTTCCTCTCCTTGCTCCATACCGTCCTGCCTCTTCTCTTCCTCGCCAGCTTCGTCCAGCACCTGGTAGGGGTTACTACACTCCACACCCTGGTCAGCTTTCCTGAGTCTGACCCTAGTCCCCTTGGAGACAACCACTCTCCACGCCTGCTCCTCCTTCGCAGGTGTCCTGCTAGGCAGGACACCTACCTGAAGGAGTTCAGTCCTGAGGGCTTTATTTTCCCCCTTTAGAGTGTCAAGCTCACTCCTCAACTGCCCCAGCTGCCTTAACAGAGTGGCCAGTAGGTCGTCTTTCCTCACACCACGCTCCTCTTCCCCCAAGACACAACTATCCAAGGCGGCCATTTTCCTTGGTCACTAACGGGAGCACTATCAATGACCTTCCAAGCTGGTCTTTAATGTATGGTGTTTTTTGCTTGTTGTGCCCCATCATCTTGTTTATGGAAGTCCAAAATGTTTTTGTGTCTTTAGTCATGTCAGCCGCCATTATAATATCATTCCATTGTTTATTGTTTGCTTCCTTACATGCGTCTCTTAATTTTATCTGTAGTGCTATCTGTGTCGTATATAGCCATCTGTTACTGCCGTGTCTTTCCATATACCTGTTTATTTCATTGTAATAGGTCTGGATTAATTTAACTTCTTCTGGTAGTCTGTTGTTGGGTAATGTCTTCTAAAGTGTGAAGTAGGAGTGTGTTTGGTTATAGATGTTTTATTGCTGAGTGCAGTCTGTCCATTTCTGAGTCTATATCTTCTGTTGTTTTCCTGTAGGTTAATCGAGTGGTGATTACTAAGTCGTCTTTGAAGCTGTCCCAGTCTGTTTTACTCATTTTCAGTCTCTTTTTTATTGGTATCTGTATGGGGCTTGTTGACAGTGTTAGTATAATTGGCAGATGGTCACTGCCTGTAAGAGGTCCCTGTATTATATGGTAATTGAAAAAGGCTTTGTTGTTGGTTAAAATTTTGTCTGGTGTCGATTGTGTATTGTGATTTCTCCAGGTTGGAAAGTTAGGACCCAGATGGTTGATTTTCCCTAAATTTATTAATTGATTAAGGGCGTTTCCCACGACGTTATTATTTGTATTGTCAAAGATCCTATGTCTGGCGTTAAAGTCACCTAAGATGTACATCGGATGACTATTGTTAGCCAATTTTAATAGGTCTTCTATAGGTAAGTAGGGTCGTCTCGGTGGCAGATAAGTAGTAGCAATAATTACGTCTCCTTGAGTTGTATTTATTTTTATTGCTAGAAATTCATCCTGGAAGTCATCGATTAGTTTATATTTTAAGTTTCTTTTAACCGCTATAGCTACTCCGTCATTTTTCTCGCCCGATTTATTTCTTTGGTTTACATAATAGTTAAAGAGTTTTATGTTGTTGTTTTCTGTCTCACCGTGACTGTTTATTAGTATAATGTCAGGGTCAATTTCTTGATATATATTACTTAGGTTAATTCTCTCGGTCTTCCAGTTTCTTACGTTGTGTTGTATTATTCTTAAAGTTCTTACCATTATTTCTTATACTTGGATTGTAACTGTTGAAGTGGAGACCTATCATCCTGTTTCCCGGTTCTGACTCTTCTAAACTCTGACGGGTCTACTATTTTAAAGTCATTGGTCGTAATCTTTAGTTTGTCCGTAGTAATTAGTGACCAGACATAATCTTCACTTAGGGATTTTTCTTGATATGTCCACTTGTATATCCCTCCTTCACAGTTTTTTACTATTGTCCCTCCTGTTGGTCTCGATGTTGGGATTCCATGTTTTGTTGTAGTGATAACTTTTAATCCAATATCTTCAGCAGATTCAGGTTGTATATTGTGTTCAGTTTCCATCTTATCTTCTCTCCTCCTACTCCTTTGTCTTATAGCCTGTCCTTTTGTTATTTCTATCTTCTCTTTGTCACTTCTAGTCATTTGTCTGGGATCTCTATCAGTCGCTTGTGTTCCTTGTGTATCAGCTGTTGCTCCTTGCTCAAACCTTTGTTTGTCTAGCTGTAGTCTTTCTCTCAGTTCGCTTCCGTATGTTGCCTGAAATAGTTTTTCGGATTGTGGATTCTCTGGAAATATCATCTCTGGTAGGCTATTCAATTTAAACATTTTCCTTAATTCCTCATTGTATGATCCGGGTGCAATGATATTGTGCAAATGTGCATGGATCATACTAATCATTACCTTATCATGTATTGGTTCACTTAGGTTTAATATGGTGGATTCTGGTCTATGAGCCTCTTGGACCGCTCTCTTGGCTATTTCGACGTATGTCGTATCCTTCTTGTCTTGTTCCTTTTTCCTTGTTTCTTGTTCCTTGTACTTTATCATGTGTTTTTTTATTGGGCATGCCATTGCTAACGTCCTGTGTCCTATGTATGCATTCCCGTTTCTCTTACAGTTGAGACAGCCAACATGTGTGTTCTTACATTCAGTGTAGGTATGGTCGTCGCCTGCACAATCTGAGCAGTACTTTTTTCTTTTTCCGGACAGTCTCTCGTTGTGTGTTCTTCATATTTGTAGCAGGAGAAGCAAGTTTGCAGACTGATGAATGTCTCCTTCTTTATTTGATGTGGTGTGACTGACATGTTGAATATTAGAAAGCCCTGTTGTAAAACTTTCTCAGCCATTGACACTTCTTCAAAAGTAATCTTAAAAACATGAGTATAGTCTTTTATCTTAATGACTTCCTCAATCTTCATCCACCTGTTTTGGCGTTCCAGTTCATCTTTCAGGTCTTCAGATGTCTTCCTCCCGATCTCTTGGTCGACTTGACGAACGAAAACTGATCTTTTTGCTTTTTGTTCTGGTGGCATGACAACAACAAGGCCTTCATTGTAAAATATATCTCTGGCTTCTTTTGAAAGGATTTTATCTGAATCAAAGTCATCTTTACAGATTACTTTAAAACCTTCATTGGTGCTGAATATTTGTGTTAGTGGGACTTGCAATTTGTTGTAAGTGATTTCTGCCACTTTTCCCCTTCCAATAGAGTGTCCCTTATCTCTATGTTTTATTCTAATGCTTGTTGTCATCTTCTTGATTACATCTAATCCTACCTATAACACAGGGCTCCTGCCTGGGAGCAGTGACCCCGCCCCCCCCTCTTGGACGGGCGTCGGGCTAGTAGGGTTCTGCACCCAGGTTACCTGTGACTATAGTTATGTCTAAGAAAGTTGCCACCTACCGGTGACCCCCGGATAAGGGGTGCCCTGCACTATCACAGGTTCCCTTGCCGGATCGACCGTATCGCTAAGTCCCGCCTCCCGTTCAAAGAACGGAGTGCATGAGGGGGATGAAAAAAGGAAAGAAGAGGACTTAGAGAGTAGAAACAGCCTACCTACCACGCCACGTTCGGTTAGCCAATCAGAGCACCGCAGTAAACGTGCATGTATCACGCCACCGTGGGGCACCATTGATTGGCCAATCCAGGACGTAGACGCACGGGTAGTAGTCAAAATTTGGGGAGCCCAAATATTTGTTTTCCAGAAGTTGGAATTTTCCGTACAATCTGTGATGGTAATTACACCGTCACTATGTTGAGTAAGTACAATCACTAGGATTGAGTGTCCTATCACAACAAAGTTGCAGACTGCTCAAACATGCAGCAAAAGAGGCAGGTCTTCGCAGCTCCGGGTCCAGCAGTCCTAGAGAGAGAAAAATACAAACCAAGGTGTATATATACAGAGGAGGGTGAGACCAGGTCCACAATGGTCAGGTATTAGGTAATGACCCTACTAATCTTTAAATAGCACACAACGGTTGGTGGTCAGGTCAGATGGTCAGGTGACCCGGCCTTCTCACCTGGTTACAAATCTTCTTAATTACAAAATTGTCCAGCTTGTACATGCCGTTACTCAAATTCATGTTGAATGCTTCGGTATGTTTAATAAGACTAGATTCTATGATGTTCCTACTATCAATTGAATTACATGGTAATGTTGAGGAGGCATTATCCCAGTCAATGCAATGCTTGTTATCCCTCAAATGAACAAACAGAGAACATAAGAACATAAGAATGGAGGAAACTGCAGCGGGCCTATTGGCCCATACTGGGCAGTCCAGTTTACACCCAACCCCTATTGCTCATATGAGCATTCAACCTATGTTTGAAGCAATTCAGCGTATTCGAGTTAATGATGATATTTGGTAACTTGTTCCATTCATCCACTACTCTGTTTCCAAACCAGTGTTTACCTATTTCAGGCCTAAATCTAAATTTGTCTAATTTAAAACCATTGTTAAGAGTTACGATACGATACGATACGAAGTCTTTAGTTAAGAGGTGAAAGAAGATTATTAGGGGTTGAAGGAAAAGTGGTGAAACTGAAATACAGTAGGAGTAGAAAGAATCTGGGCTCAACCGGATCGCTTCATCTTTCTTATTGGTGTTTTGTCTTTGTTCTGCTCCCTTGGGTCGTCAGACCTTTGTATTAATATTGGTTTATTTATATAATGCTGCTTATTATTATTATTTTTATTATTGTTGGAGTTAGTGAGCCCGCCCAGGTCCTTGTGTAACTGGGAGGGTAGTCACATTTGTTTTTTATTTATTTTTTTTTTGAGGTGTTAGTTAAGTGTTAGTTGTGTTAGTCTAAAGGTACACTGTATGGAGAGGCCTGCCAGGTTCTTAGTGGAGCTGGTTGGTCACTCATCTTTATTCCTCTAGTAATGTTATATGTAGAAATGTGTATATTGAGGCAGGAGGTGGTTCAATTACTTTTTCCTGGCTGATATAGCTGGGAGGGTAATCACATTATTATTATTATTATTATTTTTTTGATGGAGTTAGTAGAGTCTGCCCAGGTCCTTTTTGTGTACCTGGGAGGGTAGTCACATTTTTTTTTTTTGCTAAGATGTTAGTTCAATGTTAAATGTTAAATATTAGTTATGTTAGTCTAAAGGTACACTGTATGGAGAGGCCTGCCAGGGTCTTGTGGAGCTGGTAGGTCACTCTCATCTTTTATTCTCTCTATTTATGTTTTATATGTATATTGGGGCAGGAGATGGTTCAATTACTTTCTTCCTGGCTGATTTAAACCAACTGTGTTCTTGGAATTCTTCGTTGTCTATAATATTTATCCAGTTTTGATATGTTTCTGTGTTAAGTTCAGTCACTTTTTTCCAAATATTTACAGTACCTTTGTAATGTCCCCTTTGTTTAGCCCTGCCTTCCACTTATACACCTCTATCAGGTCGCCCCTCGCTCTACGTCTCTCAAGGGAGTGCAAATTAAGATGCTTTAACCTGTCTCTATACTCAAGGTTCCTAATGCCTGGATTAGTCTTGTCATTCTCTCTTGAATTCTTTCCAAGGATTCTATATCCATTCTGTAATACGTGACTGTGAACTGAACTGCGTAATCTAGGTGTGGTCTCACAAGAGCAAGATACAGTTTTAGGATGACCTCGCTAAGTCTTGTAACTAACCCTCCTTTGTATGAACCCAAGTACTTTTATTAGGCCTTGTTACGAGTAAAACACATTGTTTACTTGGCTTAAGGTTCCTACTTATCATTACTCCTAAATCTCTCTCTCAGTCGGATTTCTCTATGGCATCGTTGTTCATCTGGTATCTGGTTTCCCTGTTTACATCTCCTATACTGAGTACTTTACATTTGTCCACGTTGAATTTCATCTCCCATTTTTCAGACCATTCGAAAAATATGTTTAGATCTTCCTGTAGTTTTGCTGAGTCCTCGTCAGATTTAATAACACGTCCTATTTTAGTGTCATCAGCAAATTTACTTATGTTGCTGTCTATGCCGATATCTATGTCGTTTATGTATATAATAAACAATAATGGTCCAAGTACTGAGCCTTGGGGAACTCCACTTGTGACGTTGCTACAATGGGACTTAGTGCCGTTAATGCTCACTCGCTGTTTCCTGTCCTGTAACCACGCCCTAATCCATTTAAGGATGTCACCTTTGATGCCATGAGCTTCTACCTTTCTAATTAGTCCCGGAGGTGAATTTCGCCACGATTTATCCTTCTACCTATAGCCTTCCTTTGACCAATGATGTTCTTTAAATAATTATTTATCCATTTAGGGTCATTGTTGTCTGATCTGAGTTTTTTGTATGGTATGTTCTGCCTTTGTGCATTAAGTAACTCACTATTTAAATTGTCTTGGAACTCGGCAATCTCAGATCTCGTTATCAGGTCCGTGTCATCTGTCAGGTTCACGGCCAAGCGCGACACCCCCTCTCTCAGCATTGGATTCCTGGCCTGTCCTAACACTGTATTTGTGTTGTTTAATTCTAGTTGCAAGATCTTTTCCTGTCTGGCCTAAGTAAAACATATTACATTCCTTGCAAGGAACTTTATAAATGCAACCAATTGTGTTGTTGGGGGAGTTCTTGATTAACATTTGTTTAACAGTGCATGAGTTTTTAAATGCCATATATATATATATTTATATGTAACTGGTCGGAATTCTCTCACTTGACTTGGGGTTTTTGATTATAATGGATGGAAATGCAGTGGAAGCGCCCCTTGGAGAAAAACCCAAACCAGCACAAATACCATTAACAAAAAATTTATTCTCCTTGACCCGTGGAAAGATAGCACTTGTGATTGGGGTGAATTAGATGCACTATAAATTTTGACACTTCTATTCCCTACAACACTACAACCACAATCAATAATGGTACACCAACATATGCGCACCTCTTAGCCTGGCTTAAGACACTACACTGGGGAACAAAAGTTATACATGATATCAAAACAGGTAGAAACCTAGAAAACAATAAATTCAAATTATTAAAAAATGTTGCTTACACACATGAACAGGCCTTAAGGGCACTCAACAAAATAATATCAGTCACTGAGAAAATGGTATAGAAAATATTACTAAGTCATTAACTACACACTGGGATCAATCACAGCCTGTCTGGGGTGACACACAACTACTACAATCCTGATTGCCCAATAACCCGGAAGGTGTCACGACTAGTCTGCCAAGGAAGCCGGCATATACAAGAAACCCAAAAAATCACTCATGACTCATCAGGCAGGTGGGGGAACTGCTGTGTTTATTCAGTAATTCCTCTAGAACTCAGGAGTCATGGATGTTTTTCTCCACCAATACCCGTAAAACATGCTCCTTAGTCTCACACATGGGTCCCGAATGCACCCGTATATTCTTAAGGCACTAACAAGCCCTTCACAACTTTTTAGAGGAATTTTTACATCTCACGTGTGAAAATCAACCATGAGAAGCATTGTTCTTACACCTGGACTTGAGAAATTTTACACACCTTACCACCCTTTCCTTTAACATGCATCACACAAGCTCAGAACACATCCATACTGGGAGAAAAGTGTCTCTGAGTATCCACTAGATTCCTGGTCTCAGTGTGTGACTGTTCATTCACTCAGACTGCCTCAGTTTACACTGAGTACATCCATGGACGGGAAGAGAGGAGAACGTCAGCTGAGGGAATGGTTCTATTTTCCCGTCCGGTAGATAATACTTCTAACTGACCGAAGACACGTGGTGTTGTGAACCCAAGTGGGAAGAACTGATCAACCAATGCTGATGCTAGTCCCACATAGTTTTAGTCGTCGGGAGCACTCGTTCACTTAAGAGATCCCAGCTAAAACCTTGCTAACCAGTGACAAGCCTGCTCTGATCATTCCAATCGCGACAATCGCCAATCGTCAACGACAGTATTCAAACGGCAGTCATCAATCGCAGTCAAGTGGGTTCTGTCGAAACCCTGCAATGAACTCACTGTTAGCTATTGTTAACTTCTATCACCGCCCTATCTAAATCCTGTCTGAGATCGAATAAACGTACTTGTTATAATGCAATGTCGTAACACGGGTGACCAGACCACGTGACCGTTTTGTCCTATCTGAACGCGCAGACCGCCCTATCTCTTCAAGTGCTATCTTTCGACTGAGGGTCAGCGAGCCTCGTGCGTCCAAAAGGCGAGAGCCTGGGCCTATGTGACCTATTTTTCGCATAACTAATAACTTTGTTGGGACATACGTAACATATTCAGACTGAGAAACGATCGATAATAATTTTCAATTTAATAATGTCATTTAATTTAATGATTCACGTCCATTAATTCGGTAAATTACATTTTATATTATATAGGCCTAGTTCCAGAAATCTCCGTCCGCTTGGGAGAGGCGCTGTTGGCGCTTGGCCAACTGTCACGTGGCTTCGAATGACTCAGCGTATCGGCATCTTGGTTATCCACGCACTAATGTCTCCGAATATCACAGCGGAATTTCTGAATATTACACAGGGGTCAGAACTAGGCCCACTCTTGTTCATAATCTACAATGTAGATCGTTTATGTAGATTCTACATAAACGATCAAGATACTGGGATCAGCAGTGACATAAGCAAGTTTGCGGATGACACCAAAATAAGGCGGCAGATTAACTCAGGGCAGGATGCAAATGCACTACAGGAGGATCTAAATAAACTGCAGGGGTGGTCTGAAAAATGGCAAATGAAATTCAACACCAGCAAGTGCAGCGTACTTAATATTGGAAGAACAAATACTGTCAATGTATACAGCCTTAACAACATCAACCTAGAGAAGTCACTTATGAAAGAGACTTAGGGGTACTTGTTAGCCCGGACCTACGGCCTAGAAAACAGTGCGTTAATGTTCGAAATAGGGCAAACAGAGTATTGGGTTTTATATCTAGAAGTGTAAGTAATAAGAGTGCAGAGGTCTTATTGCAACTATATCTTGCGCTAGTCAGGCCGCACCACGATTACGCGGTTCAGTTCTGGTGCCCTTATTATAGAATGGATATCAATTCACTAGAGTCGGTGCAGCGAAGAATGACGAAAATGATTCTGGGACTTAGAAACCTTCCATATCAAGATAGGTTAAAGAAACTAAACTTGTATTCCCTAGAAAGACGAAGAGTGCGGGGAGATATGATAGAAGTATTTAAGTGGGTTAAAGGAATCAATAAAGGGGATATAGATAAAGTTCTTATAATATCCGAGCAGGATAGGACTCGGAGCAACGGATTTAAGTTGGATAAGTTTAGGTTTAGGAGGGAGATAGGTAGGAACTGGTTCACAAATAGGGTGGTGGACGAGTGATACAAGCTTAGCAACGATGTAGTAAGTGCTGGAACGCTGGAAATTTTCAAAAGGAGGCTGGATAGATTCATGGAGGATAGAGAGTGGTAGAAACTCTCGACAGGAGGTGCCATGCACAGGCCAACCGGCCTATTGCAGACTCCATATTTTCTTATGTGTATATATATATATATATATATATATATATATATATATATATATATATATATATTATATATATATATATATATATATATATATATATATATATATATATATATATATATATATATATATATATATATATATATATATATGCAAGTAAATCACTGTAGGTGCGCATGATCCAAGTATATGCCGATAACCACAAGGAAACAAGAAAACACGAAGTTCCCAAGCGCTTTCCTGTAATTCACATCTTCAGGGGTGAGGACAGACTAAGGAGAAATACTTGACAAAGCTAATATATACAGTAAAGGAGAGTGAGATCAAGTCCCTAGGGGATCGTAGATGTCCACAATGGTCCGGTCATTAAGCAGTGACCCTACTAATCTTACTAATCTTCATAAGCACAGCAGCTGTCCGTAGTCAGGTCATAGGGTAAGATGACCCAACCTTCTCACCTGGTTACAAATCTTCTTAATTACATAATTATCCAGTTTGTACATACCATTACTCAAATTCATGTTGACGAATTCGGTATGTTTGATGAGACTGGATTCTATAATGTTCCTACTGACAATTGAATTACAAGGAGACATTATCCCAGTCAATGCAATGCTTATTATCTCTCATATGAACGAACAGAGCATTAGATTCCTGGCCTGTCCTAACACTATATTTATGCTGTTTAAGTCTAGTTAAAATATATGAAATATATAAGGAATATATAAGAAATTAAAGGGAGGTGAGGAGCAGCTCAGAAACAGGTATAATGAACTATCTAGGAAAGTTAAGAAAAATGTAAGGAAAGCAAAGAGAGACTATGAAATCAAAATAGCAAGAGAATCCAAGGCGAATCCCAAGGGATTTTTCCAGGTATATAGGGCAAAGATCAAGGACAAAGTTGGGCCTTTAAAGTCAGGGAGGGGAGAATTGATAAATGGCAGTGAAGAAATAAGCAAAGCATTGAACAGCTACTTATTATCAGTTTTCACAGAAGAAATTTGCGATGAAATTCCGGAGGTGGAACTGATATTTAAGGGAAAGGAAGAAGAGAAATTAAAGAATATCACTATCAGAAAAGAGGATGTTCTTAAGAAGATAAATAAACTAAAGAATACAAAATCCCCAGGGCCGGATGAAATTTTCCCTCGAGTCTTTAAAGGGTGTAGGGAACAGATTAGCGGACCCCTCGTAAACTTATTTACAAAATCATTAGACACCGGAGTTGTGCCAGAGTTGTGGAAACAGGCAAATGTAGTACCCATATTCAAAAAGGGAGACAAAGCATCAGCGTCAAATTACCGGCCGATCAGTTTGACGTCAGTAGTGGGGAAATTTCTTGAATCAATTATAGCAGATAGCATCCGATCGCATCTAGAGAAAAGCAAATTAATCTACGACTCTCAAAATGGGTTTACAAAGGGAAAATCTTGTCTAACAAATCTGCTAACGTTTTTAGGAAAGTCTTGGGGTATATAGAAAATTACGATGTTATTTATTTAGACTTTAGCAAAGCATTTGACAGAGTACCGCATCAGAGGCTTCTGAGAAAAATTAAGGCTCATGGTATCGAGGGGAAAGTTTTAAATAGGATAAAATCATGGCTCACCGATAGAACGCAGAGGGTCAGCGTAGATGGTGTTAAATCTGAGTGAGGCCGTGTAACCAGTGGAGTTCCCCAGGGGTCAGTACTAGGCCCACTCTTGTTCTAAATACCATAAACGTTTAATCTTTAGGATCATGACACAGTTTGCACCAAAATAGGGCAACTAATTAATTAATTCAGGGCAGGATGGAAATGCATTACAGGAGGATCTAATAGCTTGCAGGGGTGGTCTGAAAAATGGCACATGAAATTCAACACCAGCAAGTGCAGCCTTATGTGGAAGAACAAATACTTATAGTAACCTAAGTCGACTTGTAGAAAGACCTAGGGGAGTACTTGTAAGCCCGGACAGCTGAAAACAGTGCGTTAATGTTCGAAATAAGACAAACAGAGTATTGGGTTTATATCTGAAATTAAGTCACAAGAGTGCAGAGTGTGCAACTATATCTTGCATAAGTCAGGCACCTCAATTAGTTTATAGATGGATATAAATTCACACTAGAGTCGGTGCAGCGAAGAATGATAGCTGATTCAGACTTAAAAATATTCACATATCAGGATAGGTTAAAGAAACTTAACTTGCATTCCCTAGAAAGACGAAGAGTGCGAGGAGATATGATAGAAGTATTTAAGTGGGTGAAAGGAATCAATAAAGGGGATATAGATAAAGTTCTTATAATATCCGAGCAGGATAGGACTCGGAGCAACGGATTTAAGTTGGATAAGTTTAAGTTTAGGAGGGAGATAGGAAGAAACTGGTTCACAAATAGGGTGGTGGACGAGTGGAACAAGCTTTGTAGTAAGTGCGGGAACTCTGGAAAGTTTCAAAAGGAGGCTAGATAGATTCATGGATGATGAGTGGTAACTTCTCGACAGGGCACCATGCACAGGCCAAACAAGCTGCGCGAACTCATATTTTCTTATGTTCTTATGTTATGTTCTTAACATCGGCCCTAAGTAGAACATATTACATTCCTTGCAAGGAACCTTGTAAAAGCAGCTGCCTGCATTGTTGGGGAGTTCTTGATTAACATTTGTTTTACAGTGGATGAGTTTTTAAATGCCACATTAACGTTCCAGGTTTTCAGTTGTAAAGGAATTTGAGATAAATTTTTGTGAAATGGTAATACTAAGAGATTCTTATGGTCATGGGTGGGCATAGGATCGGTTATATAAAAAGATTTCTTAGTAGTGTTAAGGCATTTGTCTAAAAAAGACCTAGGGTACTTAAGGTTCAAGCCAATATTATAGATATATTTATATTCATCATCAATGAATTCCAGACTACAAATTCTCAAAGCAAATAAAAAATTGATGAAAATACTGACTTTTTGACTCTATTATGGTGGGCAGAATAATAATGAATGTGTGAACACACATTACTAGGTTTCCTATAAATACTGAACTTAAATGTGTTACCTATTCTGTGGTTTTTTTTGTTTCCTTGTGTGGTTATCAGCATATACCTTGATCACAGAACTTCTACAGTGATTTACTTGCACATATATATATATATATATATATATATATATATATATATATAACGCTAACCGTTGGACCACCAGGATGCTAAAAGCAGTCCTAGACTCTCTTATATTTCACACAAAGCCTGTTCAACGAGCTTATGGCGCCGTGAACCTCTAATGGGGACTAGGCGTATCACATAGGTGGTCAGAGTAGCGTTTTACCAAATCCGGCTTCGAAACACGAGGCTCCATATATATTTCATTAGCCCAATAAACATGCGGACTTCTACATACAATCAACACCTCAACCCGCCAGGATTCGAACCCACGGCCCACGAGCCCATGACTGTGACCAGGGAACGCTAACTGCTGGACCACCAGGATACTAAAAGCAGTCCAAGACTCTGTTATATTTCACACAAAGCCTGTTCAACGAGCTTATGGCGCCGTGAACCTCTAATGGGGACTACCCGTATCACGTAGGTGGTCAGAGTAACGTTTTACCAAATCCGGCTTCGAAACACGAGGATCCATATATATTTCATTAGCCCAATAAACATGCGGACTTCTATATACATCCTGGTATCCTGGTGGTCCAGTGGTTAGCGTTCCCCGGTTACAGTCATGGGCTCGTGAGCCGTGGGTTCGAATCCTGGCGGGTTGAGGTGTTGATTATATATATATATATATATATATATATATATATATCGATTAATAGATAGATAGATTATAATACGGTACATTGAGATATGTATGATTATTTTGTCTGATATTATTTTGTTTAAAAATTTTGCACACATAACAAAGATATTGAAAGTTGATATAATTTCTTTATTTCAGTTGTAGGCTACATCAATATGGAAGTTTAAACAGATTTTCATGTGTTTCCAAGGCAACATATGTGCAGCTTAATTCAGTTTATAGAATCTAACAGTATCCCATTCTTATCACTAAAACTAAATTATCTTTCACCAGGGACAAAATTAGACCTACGAAGTCTCAGTGCTCCCGCAGTAACGGTGACGAAAGCTGAAGGCAAGAAGCTGGCTCGCTCCCTCAAGATGGACGGATATGTAGAATGCTCTGCCAAGACTAATACTGGGTGCGAAGACGTATTTCAGGCTGCAGTTAAGGCCGCCATCACTCCCAAGCCAGAGGGAAGGTGCATCCTACTGTGAAGTGTGGTTGCTGTGACAGACTTATGGTGGTGCTAAACTTGTCTTCTTCACTCTTTGGGAATGAGATCTATTAAGGATAAACTCCCATCTCGTGAAAACCAAAAATGTATATTCATTTTGATCTATTTTTTCCTTAATCACCTGGCACAGTTGTCTACCAGCAGTCATATAACACCTGATCGACCTCAGAACCTCCTTTACAGTATGAGAACGAGGTCGCCGGTATCCAACTGAAACGATGATAAGTGTGTGTAGAATGATGTATATATGGTCTTTGCAAATATATAGTCAACCAGGCAGTATATTATTACAAGGCTTGCAAATCAAATTGCTACCCAGAGTTTAACATATAGCACTTTCATTTACTATGAGGAGCAACAAGAGTTTTTTGTCTGGTTATTTGCAGAGTAGCGTATATTTGGTTGAACGTGTAGCGTCCGTGCTACCACTTGACTAAGGCTATGTCCCATATGAGAGCGATCTGCGGCATCGAGTGACCGCACGAGTAAGCGCGGACAAACATGTGTTTTCTTTTATGTGTCCCGCGTAGATGCATAAAGCGTTCGCGAGGACCAGGAAACGGGAAGTAGATGCGCGACCTGGAAGCAGCGATCAAATCTTTTGATCGTCGCTTCCCCAGTCGCGCGAGTCCTCGCATTCTACACCAAACTAACGAAGGCTACACGAGTACATTCATTTCCCACTGTTAACAGCTTGATCTTGCCAATAAATAGATCCTTGTGGAATATTAAAGTATCTGTAAAATGTTTCTCTTAAATTCTGTACAGAAGATTGTAAAGCTTTGTATATTCTAGAGGGTTCTGTGTTATTCTCAACTGTACCTTCTTGAATTGCGTATGACTTTGCGTCCAGACCCTCTGTGTCAATGAAGATATTATGGAAAAGTGCAGCACACTTTGCAATGTTAACAGTAGTATTTACCTTCTTTTCGATAGCTTTATTTAAAATTCGCAATTTACTTGTACAAATTTCAAATGTACACCCTACAACACGCCTGGCACGTGACAATCTGTAATTATTTTTTCTTTGTTGAGAATACAGTAAAACATAAGAAAATTAGGAGTCTGCAATAGGCTGGTTGGCCTGTACATGGCAGCTCCTGTCGAGAGTTACTACCACTCTCTATCATCCATGAATCTATCTAGCCTCCTTTTATAACTTTCCAGCGTTCCAGCACTTGCTACAAAGTTGCTAAGCCTGTTCCACTCGTCCACCACCCTATTTGTGAACCAGTTCCTTCCTATCTCCCTCCTAAACCTAAACTTATCCAACTTAATTCCGTTGCTACGAGTCCTATCCTGCTCGGATAGTATAAGAACTTTATCTATATCTCCTTTATTGATTCCTTTCACCCACTTAAATACTTCTATCATATCTCCCCGCACTCTTTGGATGTTGGCGAAGTTCCTTGTAGTGATGGTGAAATTCGCCTGCTTCCATCCTCCTCTAATATATAGGCTGTTTTTAACTGGGTACTTCTGCAGGTACTACACGTTGAAAGGCATTATTTTCTAAAAGTACCAGCAAATGTCTGCGATGCGTAGACGGCTTGCTAACGCCGGGAAGACTCTGGCAGTTGGGACACAGGTCGCTTTGGAAAGTATAGGTAGTGCGTCTACGCCCCAGTCGCTCTATTTCCTGGGACGCTTGCACATGGGACATAGCCTTATATGTACTCATTTATCGGAAAATTTCACACCAAACAAACAAGCTGCCATCTCATGCATAAAAAACACGGCATCACAATTTGTATTATCCATGTATTGTTTTTTTTTTTACTTTAACTTACAGGATACTATGTATCATATAGAATTATGCCGCGTTAAATAAACGCATCTACATTTTACCTGAAATTAAGAAGCAGTTGTATTTGCCTACGTCTTTTCAGTATTTACATGTGTCCCAGAAAAATTACCGTAAATTTTTTTTTTGCTCTAACCTAACATAACCATGTGAAAATTTTTTTTAGATCTTCCTCGTCAGATTTAATTACTCTGCCGATTTTAGTGTCGTCAGCAAATTTACTTGTGTTGCTGTCTACGCCTATATCTATGTCGTTTATGTATATAATAAATAGTAATTCTGGTACTACACCGTTTTAATGACAGGTTAAATAAATTTGTTAAGTGCATACTTTAGCTCTTCCTTATATTCCTTTAATACTATGGCAAATATCCCATCGGGATTTGGTGACTTATTAGGCTTTAGTTCAGGGGTGTCAAACAAATTTGCCAAGGCGGGCCAGATTTAATATGAGTACACAGTATGCGGGCCAAGTAACATAATTATGAGCACTTCGCAATCACCTCTTAGGTGAGTAGTACGACAAAATAAGAAAGGTGGATTTAGTCTGCGCTCGTGCGAAACCCTTAAAAACAAACAAATCAAGTGTTTACTTACCTTGAGCAATCTTATTGTTTGCTACTGCTGCTTCCCGATAATTGGCACCTCTTGGTATGGACCAGCGCATCAAAGTTGGCACTAACGACTGAGCTGTAGCAACCTTCAGTATTGAATTAAGGTGCGCATCAGTAAATTGAGACCGAAGCCGAGACTTGTTCAAAATCATCACAGAAAAGAGTTGTTCACAGACATATGTACTTCCGAACATTGACATAATGTTTGAGGCAAAACATTTAATCCTGGGATAATTTGGTCCAAAATATTGATAAAATGTGCCAACATCAACACTCGAAAACTTGTTCCTCAACACAGAATCACATTGGAGCTCATTGGTGATGGTGATTGAGTATATTGTTCTAGGATACAGCGGACTATTTTATTCAGCTGAGGGATACACTCACTATTTAGTTTTAGCTCCTCAAGGTAAGGCTGGAGCAGCAAATGGGCCGGGGGCCGCATGCAAGAGTGTGTCGGGCCTCATGTTTGACACCCCTGTTTAGTTTGTCTATTTGCTTATTAAAGTCGTTACTCGTCACTACTAGCTCGCTTAATCCACACACACTCTACTCCACGCTCCTGAACCAAGAAGACCTCTCAACAAGCCCTACTGCTGGTCCCGGAACTGTGAAGACCGCCCTCTCTCTGCTGCCATTGTTGGCCATCTTCCCTGACCGGACCATCCACCACTGACATCGTCGACAACATCTCACGAGAATTTCGGTTTATCGAGCATTAGCTTGCCCTCCCCACTGGTGGTGTGATTGACCCACACTCCAGCTGGAGAGCAGCTATAGCGCGATATTCCCGACGTGGTTTGAGCTCTTTTCCTTCTACTGCTATTTTTCCTTTTTTCGCTCTGGCCTAGGGACCTGCACCCTCAAAAGTGTATTCGTCCTGCGGTCCCCCCTGTAACTGTTCACCTCCCTCCCAGGAGATTGTGAACACGAAAGGGGGCTGGAGCAAGAACCCATCCCAGCCGAGTCTTTCCAGGAAACCGTGATCGTGCGGGTCCACCTGGAAAGAGGGTAGCAATCCTCATCCTTCCCCAATAGGCACACTTAGCTCACGTCTATAAGTGAGCAGTCACATACACTAGGAAGTAGGTTTACCCAAACGGGGCTCCGAGAGAGAAGCTCAGGAACCACTCTACGACCAACCGGCCATCAAGTGCCTATGGGGAGTAATGAAATTCCTCTGCTACTTACTCAACCGGAATAGGTAGGCTCTGAGGATATAAAAAAAAAAAACACCACTTAACCACCGGTTATGGAGTGCGTACGCCCTCCTAACCGCGAGCCACGCCTGAACCGCCAACCTGACGACCCGAACCACGACCGGCTCCGCACTAAGAAAGTGGACCAGCTGTGGGCCTCCACGAAGCCCTGAAAAGCAAGAACACTGCCACCGCCTCCAACAACTCCACCACCACTGTCACCGCCACTGAGGACGACAACTGGACGAAGGTTGAAAACAAAAAACGCCGACGTGCTTTTTCGGGAGACGAATGCCCTCAAGCAGCCCAAAAGGCACCCATCACCACCACCAGCTCACCCCCAACGACACTGCCAAAATTCCGGATCTAAAAAACGGACACTTAAACGACATATGCCGCCATCACAGAGATGGAGAAACTAAATCCACTGGCCAAGTTATCAGTGCGGCCCAACCTAAAGGGGGAGATGATTACACACCCCAAAGACAAGGACAACGCCACCACCCTCGACACTTACCTGAAAAACACCACCACCGTTGCATCAACCAAGTTGGACCCCGCCCAGAAACTGATGAAGGCGGTACAACTGCTGATTGTTTCACTTGCCGTCTGCTTACCAGCCAACCAGCGGCGAGTTCCGCAGACCGGGCCTCACTTGCGGACTGCGCGGTGATTGGCCAGTTACCGCATTCACCTCAACCAATCAGCAGCGTCGCTCATTTCAGATATCTCAACCTGATCCGGCAGGATCATATAAAATCGTGATGACGGCTAACCTGAAAACCTTTAGGATTCATATTACGCTCAAACGTCCACAAAACCTTCCAAGTCCCCCAGTGGAAACGTCCCCCATTTTCTCTGTTTCCTTTGAATATAATCCACGGATTTCGTAGCAAGACGCTGTATGTTGGGACCTGTTGCCATCCAACCCTTTGTAATCAATTTAATTTTGCTTTTGATAGCTCAGTCAGAGCATTGTTAGTGAGGATAATAGTAGGGAATGAAACTGAGTTCATAGTCTCAGTTTCAACGTCAGAATGTACAGTAAATTAATTCATCGAAATAGCCTATTTTGAGTGAGGGTGCCGCGGGCATTTCAACCGTTAGTAAGTGCTCGTCCCTTCACCCATACAGGTAGGCCATTCCACTGTGTTGTAATTCGCCCTTTTTTAAATGATTTGACCCAATTAATAGTTGATTGTGCAAGTGTTACAGTAACGTAGTTGATATGCTCTGAGTGAAGTCATATTTACTTCTTTAACGTCCCCTGAAATGTGATGTCGTTGTCACAGTAGGTAAGTGTTCGTCCCGTCACCCATACAGGTCCCAAACGCAGCCTAGGCCGTGTCTGTAGCGTGGATGTTGTATCCACTATGTCTGGGGAGATGTCCGAGGTCCAGTAGGATCAGTTACCTTCGTGAGACCCGGCCGTCAGACTACCTATGGCCCCCATAGCTGGCTCGTCTGGCCCTAACGCTCGGTCTGCGAGGTGACCCCGGATCACCAAGCCACACACCACTACCAGCCCCCATCATTGGTGGATGAGTGTCTAACTCAGTAGGGCTATTTGTGTGGTGGGGTTAATCCACTGGGATCTTCAGAGTTCGTCGGAAAGTACTCCATGGTGGCAGGACCCCATGGCGGTTGCTTGAGTATCACCCCTGACGACTGAGTGTTGTAGTGGCAGTTGTCCCTGGTCTTTATGGTGCTAAGTGACTATAAGAGTTATGTGTTATTGAGTATGTCCACCCAGTAGTGGTGTGAGTATGTTGAGCCTGAGGGCATAGTACCAGATTTCGTCTGTTGGTACATATATATCCTTTCTCCTAATTCCATATTAATGTTTAAATAAATTTTGTATTTGTATATTGTGTCTATTATTTACCTACAGTATTTACCGTTATTTCTTCCCTATTACTTGATACT
>NW_024733126.1:1226684-1233235 GCF_018991925.1 Homarus americanus | reverse complement strand
TTTGCAGGTGTCCTGCTAGGCCTGTGCAGGACGGTTGGTCTGTGCATGGCAGCTCCTGTCGAGAGTTACTACCACTCTCTATCATCCATGAATCTATCCAGCATTCCCTTTGAAACTTCCAGCGTTCCAGCACTTACTACAAGGTTGCTAAGATTGTTCCACTCGTCCACCACCCTATTTGTAAACCAGTTCCTTCCTATCTCCCTCCTAAACCTAAACTTATCCAACTTGAATCCGTTGTTCCGAGTCCTATCCTGCTCGGATATTATAAGAACTTTATCTATATCACCTTTATTGATTCCTTTCACTCACTTGAATACTTCTATCATATCTCCCCGCACTCTTCGTCTTTCTAGGGAATGGAAGTTTAGTTTCTTTAACCTATCCTCATATGGAAGGTTTCTAAGTCCCGGAATCATTTTCGTCTAAGTCCCGTGTGATAAGAACTTAAGAGTGGAGGAAACTGCAGCGGGCCTATTGGCCCATACTGGGCAGTCCCGTTTATACCCAACCCCTATTGCTCATATAAGCATCCAACCTATGTTTGAAGCTATTCAGCGTATTCCAGTTAATGATGATATTTGGTAACTTGTTCCATTCATCCACTACTCTGTTTCCAAACCAGTGTTTACCTATTTCCCGCCTAAATCTAAATTTGTCTAATTTAAAACCATTGTTTCGAGTTCGCTCCTGGTTGGATAGTTTGAGTACCTTTGTAATGTCCCCTTTGTTTAGCCCTGCCTTCCACTTGTATACCTCTATCAGGTCGCCCCTCGCTCTACATCTCTCGAGGGAGTGCAAATTAAGATGCTTTAACCTGTCTCTATACTCAAGGTTCCTAATGCCCGAGATTAGTCTTGTCATTCTCCTCTGAATTCTTCCCAAGGATTCTATATCCATTCTGTAATACGGTGACCAGAACTGAACTGCGTAATCCAGGTGTGGTTTCACAAGAGCAAGACACAGTTTTAGGATGACGTCGCTAGTCTTGTAACTAACATTCCTTTGTATGAACCCAAGTACTTTATTAGCCTTGTTACGAGCAAAAACACATTGTTTACTTGGCTTAAGGTTCCTACTTATCATTACTCCTAAATCTCTCTCGCAGTCAGATTTCTCTATGGCATCGTTGTTCAGCTGGTATCTGGTTTCCCTGTTTACATCTCCTATAATGAGTACTTTACATTTGTCCACGTTCAATTTCATCTGCCATTTTTCAGACAATTCGAAAAATTTGTTTAGATCTTCCTGTAGTTTTGCTGAGCCCTCGTCAGATTTGATAACACGTCCTATTTTAGTGTCATCAGCAAATTTACTTATGTTGCTGTCTATGCCTATATCTATGTCGTTTATGTATATAATAAATAATAATGGTCCAAGTACTGAGCCTTGGGGAACTCCACTTGTGACATTGCTCCAATGGGACCTAGTGCCGTTAATGCTCACTAGCTGTTTCCTGTCCTGTAACCACGCCCTAATCCATTTAAGGATGTTACCTTTGATGATATGAGCTTCTACCTTTCTAATTAGTCTTTCGTGGGGGACTCTGTCGAAGGCTTTGCTAAAGTCGAGATATACCACATTATAATTGTGCCCCTCGTCCACCAATTCGAAAACTGATGAAAAGAATGTTAATAGATTAGTTAGACAAAAACGTCCGCTTGTGAAGCCATGCTGGGAATTATTGATCAATCGGTGCTTCTCCAGGTGATTTCGAATAGAGTTTGAAATGATTGCTTCCAGTAATTTGCCTACTATTGATGTTAGACTGATTGGGCAGTAGTTAGAGGATAGTGATCTATCCCCCTTCTTGAAAATCGGTATTACATTCGCTATCCTCCAGGATTCTGGTACTACACCTGTTTTTAAGGACATGCTAAACAACTTTGCTAAGGGTATATGCTGATAACCACAAGGAAAAAGAAAACACATTATAGAATCTAGTCTCATTAAACATACCGAATCCGTTACGTGAATTTGAATAATGGTAGGTAGAAATTGGACAATTTTGTAATTAAGAAGATTTGTAACCAGGTGAGAAGGTTGGGTCAGTCTCTCCCTCTGACCTGACTACCGACCGCTGCTGTGCCTTTGTGAAGATTAGTAGGGTCATTACCTATAACTCTTTTTCCTTGTGGTTATCAGCATATATATATATATATATATATATATATATAAATATATATATATATATATATATATATATATATATATATATATATATATATATATATATATATATATATATATATATATATATATATATATATATATATATATATATATATATCTTGAATAAAGACGAAAGCTAAGGTGCTCCGTTGTTTCCATTTTCCGTGTGATTTTATCAAGATTTATCTTATCCACGTTTTCATTGTGGATTTACATGATATATATATATATATATATATATATATATATATATATATATATATATATATATATATATATATATATATATATATATATATATATATATATATAACTTGTTCTGTACTTCTACTTAGTCTGTACTCACCCCTGAAGATGTGAATTACACGAAAGCGCTTGGGAACTTCGTGTTTTCTTTTTCCTTGTGGTTATCAGCATATATATATATATATATATATATATATATATATATATATATATATATATATATATATATATATATATATATATATATATATATATATATGTGTGTGTGTGTGTGTGTGTGTGTGTGTGTGTGTGTGTGTGTGCGAATAAATAGCTGAAGGTGCGTGTGATCCATCTATATGCTGATAACCACATAGGAATTAAGAAAACATGAAGTTCCCAAGCGCTTTCGTGTAATTCACATCTTCAGGGGTGAGTTTAGTCTGTAAGATGTAAATTATACGAAATCCTTTGGGGACTTCATGTTTTCTTTTTCAATCAGTGGAACAGCCTGTACCAGCTAAAGTCATGGAAGCAAAAAAGGTTCAGGTAGTAGACAGGATAAGGGACTAAATGTTTACTTTTTGATAGAAGCGTGAAACTTTGTATAAATATTTATCTATGGATATTTATTATATTTTGGTGTAGAACCCATTTCGCCTATCCCCCTGGTGACCATGGCTAAAACTACAAGGCTTCTGGAATCTTGTGCAAGAGAAAACACCTTGTAATATCATTATATATATCGAATAACGTTGTGCTATTGGTAAAAGAACATCAAATATAGCAAATATAGTAAATGTAATTATTGAATTAAAAACTGGCAACATATTTGGCCTAAAGCTGGTGATAACTGCAGAATTTAGATGCAGTATTGATATATACCTAACAGCAATATACTTAATAAAGGAGCGAATGATTATTTTCTTACATATTGTTAACCTTCAAATTTAATTTAACTTTATCTTCTAACTGATCATGAGATATTTGTCACTAGGTCAAAGCCAATAAATGAGATCATTCCCAAAAAAGAAGCTTCTCTACCACTATTTAGTCACTCACCTACTGTGAAGAGTCACTCCAAGTAGAAGTCTCATGTTTCATCACCGAAACTCGAACTAGAAATTTAGCAGATTTTTTCCGGCATAAAAATCAGCAGTATTCTCCATCGCTTTCCAATTCTGGAAAAAATCACCTCGGGACAAAAGCGGATCTACTTAGATATCTTGAATCAGAGGTCACCCCACCCGAGGAAGCGCCATGTGTAGGTGCCAGAAGTATGGATGGCGATGCCGAGGTTCAAATATTAACTAGAAAAATAAAGTATTTCAAGGATATCTTTGTGACATATTTGCACCATACATCTAATATACTATAGGATTAGCCGTGTGTGTATCTGTTCTGGGCAGACGAAACGGCACAATCGTTTTTCATCAAACTTGGTGGAAAAATCGCAAAAAATTCGTAGAGTGGAACAAACCTGGTCTCATATCGATGGTTTCTTTAGGAAGCCATTACATAACCATTTTATTTACGCTGGAAAACGATGCCAGTCTACTGCCTTGGCGCAACCTCATTCGCTGTACCCTGTCAGCCCACGATTGCAGTTATCGTACGGTTCCCTCCTCCTCCCCCCACATTTTTTCCTAGCCCACTTTTTTTTAATGTTGTTTGGATTAGTAAAGGAAGGATGATGAGTAAATAGAAGAATAAAGAAGGGGAAACTGAAAATGGTTAGAGGTAACAGGTGGGGGGGAGCTGAGTTTTATCATGCGTCTGGATGCGCAGTTTCAACGATACCAGACGACCTTACAGCTACAGTGTATACTTATTCCACTGTACATGGAAAAGGAGAAGAGATAAAAAGATAATAACAGGAATGCATGGAGAAAATGACTACAATAGACACAGGGTGAATATAGACAGTGAAACAGACAGGAGGTTTACAAAAATAGACAGATTCATATATGCACAAATAGACAATATGGCAACTAACATGACAGACAGACAGCTGATTGACTGGTTCACATTAGACAAACAGGCAGACACACGCCAACAACGGATAAGACAGACAGATTTGACGACACAAAGAGTACAGACTGGCTTACATTCAAACAACACGCAGACGAACAGACAGTTGGGATGGCAATAGACAGGACGAATAGACTTGAGACAGATTAGAAGGCATTTATAAACAAGAATAACACCAAATTAACCATAGCTGCGTCAGTGAGGGTAGGAGGTCTTACATCCACCAGCGTAAATAATAAGACTCAACACCCTCGAGCGGAAAGAACATCCATGGTTGGTGAGTCACGTGAGATGGGCCTAAAACTGACTAACGTAGATGATGACTGTGATGACTTAACACAGGTGATGACTAAAGCAGATGGTGACTAATCTAACCAGAATCAAGGTTACTTCTCTTCATAATATAATTTATCTCGGAATGATCATCGGGGATTCACAATAATTTTATTTTTACTTTAACCTCTCCTTATGGCGAATATTTCTTTAACTAATTATTCTAACCTTTATTCTATTCCTTCTTATAGTATATTAGATACTGTATCACGACCGCGACCATGATTATAACAACCACGACCATGATTATAACAACCAGGACCATGATTATAATAACCAGGATTATAACAAACAGGACCATGATTATAACAACCACGACCATGATTATAGCAACCACGACCATGATTATAACAACCACGACCATGATTATAACAACCACGACCATGATTATAACAACCACGACCGACCATGATTATAACAACCACGACCATGTTAACAACCACGACCATGATTATAACAACCACGACCATGATTACAGAACAACCTACGACACATGATTATAACAACCGATCCATGATTATAACAACTAATGACCATGATTATAGCAACGCTACCGCCAGTTATAACAACACGACCGCCAGTTAGCAATAAGCCTACAACTGAATTTTGTTACAGCATGAATTCACGACTATGATTTATAACAACCACGACCATGGTTGTGTAACCGACTATGATTGTTAAACAACCCGCATTATGATTGTAAACCAAGACCATATTATAACAACCACGACCATGATTATATGGCCGACCAGCGATTATAACGACCATAAGTTACAACAGCGCCGACCGCCGATTGTAACAACCACTACGCTGATTATAACAACCGACCATGATTATAACAACCACCTTGCGGGTTATTACCCAACCACTTTAGATTATAGTAACGCGACTATGATTATAACAACCGACCATGATTATAATAACCAGAACCATGACTAACAACCGACCGCCAGTTGCCAACAAGCACGACCATGATTCCTGCCCGACTATGATTACTGCTCACCCACGACCATGATTACGCACCCACGACTATGATTAACAACCACGATCGCCAGTTATAACAACCACGACCGCCAGTTATAACAACCACGACCATGATTATAACAACCACGACCATGGTGCCATCAGCCGACCGCGGAATTATAACAACCCGACTATGATCACTGACCGCGGCCATGATTATAACAGCACGACCGCGTTATAACAACCGCGACCATGATCATAACACGGCATGATTATGCTGCGCCACAACCATGATTATAGCACGACTACGCCAGGTTCGCGGCAGCACGACCATGATTACCAACCACCCCGTGTTTATAACAACCGCTACCATGAGTTTATAACAATACGACCGTGAATTTAACAACACGACCATGATTATAACAACCGACCGCCCGGTGCCAACCAGTTACTCAGTAAACTGTACCACCGGACTGTACGGGCACGAGGGCCCACGATCACCATTTAGAGACTGTTTGCTGTCTTGCTGTATACAGAGCGATCTGGTGAGGGTGTCTATCTAGTTAGAACAGTCTGATGATGTTCTAAACTCGAGGTGATAAACTAAGGAAGATTGATTCATATAAGCTAAATTTGCTGCAGAATAGGAGGGTGGGAGGCCTCGAATCAGGAGCTTTATACACTCCATATGGTCCAGTCGTTTAGTGATACACACACAATTAAATACTTTTCAAAGTTGTGCTTTTTGGCTCTCACAGTATTTTTCAGACAATACTCATGGCCCTGTTCATAAACAGGATTATATAAATGGGTTGGACTGGTGACCC
>NW_024733126.1:1210538-1226584 GCF_018991925.1 Homarus americanus | reverse complement strand
TAGTTGACTCCCGCTCCGTGGGCGGCGCTGGAGGCGTAGGCTGGGGAATTCGAGAAGGTTCGGTGCTTGTAGGGGAGGAATCCACTACAAGGGTAGTGGAAACAAGTGTGCCGACACAGGGCCAGGGGGCAGCAGTGCACCCTCCACCCACTCAACCCCCCACCCGGGAGGCGGCACCAGCTCAGCCGACCGTTCAGGAGGAGGCGAGCACCGTGTAAACAATGACATTTCTAACCACCACCAAAAATACAATTATTACTTAACCGTCTGCGGCACGGAGGCAGGTTTTACTACTAAGAGCAGAGACGTTACCGAGAACAAATTCTGGTTTGAATGTCATGTACACTAATACTGACACGTTCCTTGATAAGAGAGAGGAGTTTGAAACACTTCTAAGAGTACGCCAACCAGATATTTTAGGTGCTGTAGAACTGTTGTACACGAACAGGAGAATCGACCCAGAGGAATGTGAGTTCAGTATTGCTGGATATGACTCATTTACGAACCTTTCTCAAAAAACTTGCAAGAGGGGTGTGGTTATTTATGCTAGGCAAGACCTTAGAGCCAGCCAGGCGAGGGTACATGGAGAGATGTTTTTGAAGAGTCCAAGTGGTGTAAAATTAAATTAAAGGGAGAGGACTTACTTATCGTCGGGTGTATCTACAGATCCCCAAACTGTGGCCCACTAAATGAAAGGAACTTAAGAACCTTAATAAACAACGCGGCGATGCTCAACCCTAGCCACCTCCTTATCATGGGAGACTTTAACTATGGCGACATCGACTGGAGAAACGAGTCCACCCCAAATGACTTGAATAACCCTGCTACTCTTTTTGTAGAAACTCTGAGAGGTAATTTTCTGTTCCAACATGTTAGAGACCCGACACATTACAGAGGAAAGCAAACACCCAAGCCACTTGACCTCATTATAACAAACGAGGAGGGTATGGTAGCCAAACTGGAACACCTTGCCCCAGTTGGCACCAGTCACCATATAGTGTTGTCATTCAGATTTAACTGTTACCTAGTTCAGGATAAGGCCAGGCCAAGGTGCAAATATTACAAGGGAAATTACAATGGGATGAGGGAAGAGATGAGGGGTATCAACTGGCTTGACTTATTAAAGTATAAGAACGCAGACACTACGCTGAATATCATAACTAGTAAAATGACCCATTTGATCGATAAATATATACCCAAGACCAAACCCAGTGCTTCTAGGAATACGAGCGGATCCCTACACATGAACCATGCGGCGGTCGACAAAATTAAGAAGAAAACCCAGAAATTCAAGACGTGGGTTGGGTCAAACAATGAGTAAGACAGGAGGATGTGTGAAAGAGCCAGAAACCAAGCAAAGATAGAGTGTAGGAGGGCTGAAAAGGAGTTCCAGAGGCTGGTTGCAAGAAAGGTCAAGTCAAACCCAAAGGCGTTTTACCGCTATGCAAAGTCGAAACTGAAAACGCGAGCAGGAGTATCAGACCTGAGGCTGGTGGATGGTAGGTACGCAGATTCTGACCAGGATAAAGCTGAGGCATTGAACAGCTTCTTTTCCTCGGTGTTCACAAGAGAGGATGCAACTAACCTTCCTGCGTTTGAGGACAGACGGTTCGACACAGCACTGACCCACATTGTGTTCACAGAAGAGGGTATTAGAAATATACTGCCCAGGCTAATAGTCCAGCCCGTACCTGACATGGTGCATCCTAGAGTGTTAAGAGAGTTGTGCAACGAGCTTGCAGAGCCCCTGAAGATCCTGTTTTGTAAATGCCTGGCTGAACAAATGGTCCCCAGTGAATGGAAAGTGGCTTATGTGAGTCCTATCTTCAAGAAGGGCGATCGTCACTCCACGAACAACTATAGACCGGTGAGCCTGACCAGCATAATATGTAAAGTACTTGAGAGTATTATCAGAGATGCCGCAATGTAACATCTAATACGAAACAACCTTGTAAAAGATTGCCAACACGGTTTTATGCCAGGGCGCTCCTGCTTAACACAATTGCTCAAGGTATTGGATATTTGGACCCATATTCTGGAACGGGGTGGGAATATCGACAATATTTACCTAGATTTTGCCAAGGTTTTCGACAGTGTACCCCACGAAAGGCTGAAAATCAAACTGGAAGGGTACAGAATTCGGGGAAATGTCCTAGCGTGGATAGAAGACTTTCTACATGACCGCAAGCAGTGTGTGGTGATTAATGGCACAAAATCGTCATCTGTACCTGTCACAAGTGGGGCACTACAGGGCATTGTATTGGGCCCCCTGTTGTTTGTTTGTTTCATAAATGACATGCCTGACGTTGTACACTCCTCCATACAAATGTTTGCCGATGACGCCAAGTTATTTCGGGAAATTAAGAACCAAGCGGACTGTGAAGAACTGCAGAAGGACCTCTGTGGGCTCCAGGAATGGTCAAAGAAATGGCTGCTGAGATTCAATGTCACGAAGTGTAAGAGGATGCACCTGGGGCGTACCAACGGTAAGGAGGTATATCATATGTCTCAACGGGATGAAGAAACTGCACTAGTTGCGACTGTGTGTGAGAAGGACCTAGGTGTGTATGTTGACAATGAGCTGAGGTTCTCGGGCCATTGCGAGAAGAAGGTAAATCAGGCAAATAAATTATTGGGTCTTATAAGAAGGTCGTTTAGATATCTAGACGGTCTGTCCCTCGTAACGATCTTCAGGAGTGAAGTGCTTCCCCATCTGGAGTACTGTCACCCTATCTGGTCCCCGAGATATGCTAGGGACTGTCAGTTGGTTGAAAATGTTCAAAGGAGGGCCACCAGACTGGTGCCTGCACTTCGGCACCTTAGCTACCCTGAGAGATTGGAGCGCCTGAACTTGCCTAGCTTATGCTACAGACGGGCAAGGGGGGACCTAGTTGAGGTGTTTAAACATCTCAGGGGGCACTACTCAGTTGATTGTCCTTACTTGGAGCTGGTGGACGCTCGCTCCATAAGGGGTCACAGTTCAAGATTGAAGAAGCCGCAAGTCCAGAAAACTGTGAGGGCAAACTGTTTCGGAGTGAGGGTTGTAAACTCTTGGAACAATCTACCAGAGAGTGTTGTGACGGCACCGAGTGTGAGCCCTTTCAAGACAAGACTTGACCAACACTGGAGCGGGTTCAGGTACATCCAGGAGCTGGTGCATGCCCAGTATTTGCCAACAGTGCGTGACAGAGACGTGAACCGATCGCCCGGGCGGCTAGCGAGCCGATCTTTTGGTGAAGAAGATAAATGAAAATGAAAAGTAATCAGAGACGTGACCGATCGCCCAAGCGGCTGACAGGCCGATCAGTGGCGAAGAGGATAAAAGAGATCATGACCGTGCTGATAGACTGGCCAATGAGGCATGTATGAAAGAAAATGTTGACCGTGACCTTGGCCTGTCCAATGCTGTAATTAAAAACATTCAAGTCAGAATCATGAACTCTGATCTAGAAGAAATGAGAAATGCAGAGAGACCTGGCAGTTGTAGCATTAGTAAATATGACAAATTTTGTGACAAGAGGTACCGGTATGTTTAGCATATGGACAGAACCAGACAATGTGATGTAGTCGTGGCCAGAATTAGGCTAGGATACAGACACATCTGGCATGTTAGTAAGGCTGCACCCATACCGGAACACTCAGCATGTAAACTTTGTGATAAACCTTTAAAGCATACACTTGAACACTATATTGTTGAATGTGACACTGTCAAAGACTTCAGGCCACCTGGCTTATTGTATCTTGAACTTTGTAATTACTACATTGAATCGGGGGTGCTTGAGGATATTCTTGCTGTTTATCCCAAATTTGCTAGCCCACACTGATATGTCTTCAATTAGAATATGACTCCAATGTATGTGAACCACTGACCTATATATACTGCCAATGAATATGATGTATTTCTTTGTGTACGAACCTCTGTCCTGCATGGCAGTGAACACTGACATTACCCACACGAATCTGACCTATATATTGTGTCAATGAATATGATGCATTTCTTTGTGTACGAACCTCTGTCCTGCATGGCAGTGAACAGTGACATTGCCCACATGAATCTGACCTCTATACATATATAGCTGTTAATGATTATGATGTATTTCTTTGTGTTTGAACCTCTGTCTTGCGTGGCAGTGAGAAGTGATATTGTAGTGGATTCCTCCCCTACAAACGCCGTGTGTCGCTGACTGGCTGACCCCCCGCGAATCTACCAGCGTATCCCTCGTGGTCAAGGTCAGGTAACCAGCGACGCCGAACAAAGCGGGGGCCTACCATCAAGCCACGTCTACCCCCGCTATATAAGACCACACCTGGCCGTGATCTGCCTCTTCTGCCGCTTGGTGAAACGCCTCGACCAATTGGTAGTGGAGGGTTGTCTCATCCACGGGTGCTGCGCCGGCCGGCTGTGATTTTTCGCGCCACTTAGCCAGGTGTTTCTTAAAGAGTTCCCAGTCTGCCTTTTGGGTATTGTATCTCCATCTCGGGGGGGGTGGAGTGGGGAGTTTGTTCACCTTCAGCGTTGTTAGGGTGGCGAAGTGGTCGCTGGTCAGCGTGGGGTGTATCTGCCAGGAGGCCGAAGGCTGTAGTGCACTGGAGACGAAGGTTAGATCTAGCCTTCCTCCCCTAGTGTGGGTGGGCTCTCCGGTGTTCAGGAGGCAGATCTCGGGTGTATCTTGAAAGGTAGTGTATAGGTTTAGGCCGTCTTCATTTGTGGGGCTTGCCGAGCTTAGGAAGGGATGATGTGCGTTGAAATCCCCTCCTATGAGTGTGGCGTGGTCAGCGGCCGAAGCAAATAATTGAGTAACCTCCAGTGAGCCCCTTGGGTTCTTGCAGATGTTGTGAACAGTTAATTCCCGTTCTTGGAGGGTTACTTTGACGGCCTGTGTCTCGATGTTTTCCCCACATGGAAATTGCTGCGTGACATCGGCGGAGGGTATGCTTGACTTGACCAAGATCATACATCCTCTTGTTGACGCCTGCGTGAAATGCCTCCTGTATGTCTTGTAACCGCTGAATTTGAAACAGTGGTGTTCTTGTAGAAGTGTTTCTTGTAGCAGTATGATGTCAAGCTTGTCCTTGGCTGCTGCTTCTTGTAGGAGGTGTTTTTTGTTTTTGATGCCCTGAGCATTCCATGTTAGGATGTTCAGGGTGCTGACGTTTTCCACCACTGTTTCATCGGGGACTTCTGGTGGTCCTCGATGGAGATGTCCAAGTTCGATTCCAACTGGATCAGGTTCATATCTTCGTGTTCTGTGATTTTTGCCTTCTGGGCCGTGGTTCGGTTCAGGGGAGTTGAAACGTCCAGTTTCTTTCTGGGAGCTGTCGGTATCTTGGGTTCTCTGGTGGCCTTCTTCGGTGTAGAGTGTACCTCGGCTGTCACTCGTGTGAGGACCGGCGTGGCTTCCTCCACTGAGGTGGCTGGAGCTGTGGCGACTTGCCCGAGGACGCTCCCCATGAGTATTTGGAGCTGTGTGGGTTGGATCTTGTGGCCCAGTAGTCCGGCTAGGCCCTCCGCGAAGGTTGTCAGTACCTTGGCTAGGTCTGATACGTGTATCATTCCTTCTGGTGCCTTGGTGTGTGCTTCTTTTGTCTTGCTCGTGGTTGTAGTTGTCTGCTGCTTGGGTGGCTGAGGTGTGGCTGTAGTGAGGCCAGGAAACTGGGCTGCACTTTGGGTGTTGACTGGCTGAGGAGGTTGTCTTTGTTGTTTTGGCCTTTGGGTTCCCCACACGAAGGTACTTGGTGGGGCTGGTGTGTAGGCGGTGGGGGCCGGTCTTGCTGCTGGTCGGTTTGCCTGGACCCTCTTTGTTCTCTCGGAGCATCCAGGATTCCAGGCGTGGTGTTTGCCCCCGCAGTTGGCACACTTGGGGGCAATTTTTTCCCCATTTTTCAACTTGGTGAGGCAGGAGTGTGTGCCGTGCTTCTGTGCGCAGACTGCGCAGATTTCCTTGTACGTGCACCTTGTCTGATGGTGCCCGTATTTCTGGCATCTGAAGCACCGCAGGGGCTCTGGGACGAAGGGCCTCACTTCGTAGATCCCCAGGTTTTGAGGTCTATGGTGCTGGGGGGTGAGCCGTAGTGCGTTATGAGCACTTGTTTCGTGGTGGCCGTCTTGTCGGACAGGGGAGAGCATCTCTCGGCTTTTAAGATCTTCGGGTGGTTCTCCAGGGGTTCGAGAGGTAGTTCCTTTGGGTACCGGAGGACTACCGACTTCATCAGTTTCTGGGCGGGGTCCAGCTTTGTTGATGCAACGGTGGTGGTGTTTTGCAGGTAAGTGTCGAGGGTGGTGGCGGAGTCCTTGTCTTTGGGGTGAATAATCATCTCCCCCTTTAGGTTGGGCCGCACTGAGAACTTGGCCAGTGGATTTAGCTTTTCCATCTCTGTGACGGCGGCATATGTTGTTTTTGCGTCCGTTTTCGTGATCCGGAATTTTGGCAGTGTCGTTGGAGGAGAGCTGGTGGTGGTGATGGGTGCCTTTTGGGCTGCTTGATGGCATTCGTTTCCCGAAAAAGCACGTCGGCGTTTCTTGTTTTCTACCTTCGTCCAGTTGTCCTCAGTGGCGGTAGCAGTGGTGGTGGAGTTGTTGGAGGTGGTGGCAGTGTTCCTACTTTTCAGGGCTTCATTGAAGGCGCGTAACTGGTCCGCTTTCTCTGTGCGAAGCCTGTCGTAGTTCGGGTCGTCAGGTTGGCGGTTCAGGCGGGGGTCGCGGTTAGGACATCTCCTGCAAGTCATAGTTAAGGATACCAGGGAAGAGAAGGAAGAAATAAAAAACGTAAGCTGGCTAAAGTGGTGCTCCGAACTGAACGAGCACACCTCCCTTGGCAAGATGTGGGCCCAGATCCGAAGGGCATCTGGGAAGGCAACACCACCACCACCAACCCATCCCAACCCAGAAGAGGAAGCCGAGAGACTTGCAAAACTGTTCTCTGACCGAGCAGCAACGAAAAACCTCCCGAGACAGGCGGAGGAGACACAACGGCGTCTGCGACAGGTCAGACTCCAGAAGATCGAAGAGGCCTGCAACAGTGAAGATGACACTGACAGACCATTCAACCAGCAAGAACTCCAGAAGTCGCTAAAACGAAGCAAGGACACAGCTCCAGGGGCCGACAGGATAACCTACTCCATGCTTTCTCATGCCGGTACAGCCGGACACGAGGCTCTGCTGCAAGCCATCAATGCTTCGTGGACAGCACAAAGACTCCCACCGGAATGGAAGAAGGCAGATATACAGCCCATTCCGAAGCCCAGAGAACCAGACAAACCGAGGCCCATCTCCCTTCTCAGCTGCATAGCGAAGACGGAAGAAAGAATGGCTCTCAACCGACTCAAGTGGAAAGTAGGCAGCCCACACCCTCACATCTTTGCTTACACCGAGAACACCGGCACAGGCAACAACATCGCCGAGATACTCAGCACAGTGGACAACAAACCAGCTCTGGTGGTCTTCCTCGACCTGGAGAAAGCCTTCGAACTAGCAAATCCATTGGCCATTACAACTACGCTCGCTAAAAAAGGCGTCAAAGGAAGGTTGCTGGGGTGGATCCAGAACTACCTCACAGAGAGAAGCACGAGTACGCTTTCAGGGAGCAACCTCAAGCTACAGGGTCCATGAAAACGGAACCCCACAAGGAGGCATCCTCAGTCCAATGCTGTTCAATGTCCTGATGGAAAATCTAGTCAAACTTCCTTTCAGACAAACAGCCAAGCTCCTATGCTATGCAGACGACTTACAGCTTATAGTAAGAGGATCGAACAGACTAGCCAACACGCAACACGCACTCCAACTTATAGAAGAGGAGTGCAACAGACTTGGACTCAAGATAAATCCAGCCAAGTCGAAAGCGATGGCCATCTGCACAGACACACCAGACAAGATGCTCTCCATACAAAACACGCCGGTAGTCTGGACCAACGCCCACCAGTGTCTTGGAATCTGGTTTGACCAGAAACTCACCTTCAAGCCACAACTCGAGTATCTCAGGCACAGGACGAAGAGCAGACACAATATAATGAGGTCGCTCACCAGCAAATCCGCAGGAGCAAACCTTCATGTGCTCAAAGCCTACTACACGGCCGCCATCAGATCGCTGGTAGATTACAGTGCTCCAGCACTCATTGGACTGAGAGAAGACCAAATAGCTAAGCTAGAAGTCATCCAAAACAATGCTCTCAGGACCATGCTCGGAGCACCCATGTGGACCAGAATTTGCAATCTGCAAATGGAAACCGAACTACCACCCCTGGCAGTACGAGTCAAGCAGGTGACAGCCGGTCTCCTCGCCAAAATCTGTAGAGCAGACAAGCCCACAGTTGCCAAGATTCGAATCAGTGCCTCCCTCCACCTCGACCACAGAGTGCGAGGGGCCACCTGGTCGCACGAGGCAAGCGAGGTCATCCGACACCTGCAAGCAGAAACACTCGTCAAGAACAACCAAGACACACGAGACAATGGTTACGCTGTTCCTCCACCATGGAGCCCTCCACCAGCCACACTCAAATTTACCGACCTAGGCGATAGTAAAGCCAACCTCCAGAAGGAGGACCTCAAAAAATAACTCTCGAAGCCATAGCCACCGAGACACCGGCTGATGCAGCATCATACTTCACAGACGGCTCGGTGGACCCAAAACATCATAGATCCGGAGCGGCCTTCTACACCCAAGGTCAGACCCTCCAATGGAGACTTTCCAATGACTGCTCCACCCTACAAACAGAACTGGTAGCAATCTCAAAGGCCCTACAACACGCTGCAACACAACACAACAAGTCCATCATAATTCACACGGACTCGAAATCGGCCATGCAGGCGCTGCAACACAGTCAACCAAGAGACAACGTCCACATCACCACCTCGATCCTCCACCTCGACCACAGAGTGCGAGGGGCCACCTGGTCGCACGAGGCAAGCGAGGTCATCCGACACCTGCAAGCAGAAACACTCGTCAAGAACAACCAAGACACACGAGACAATGGTTACGCTGTTCCTCCACCATGGAGCCCTCCACCAGCCACACTCAAATTTACCGACCTAGGCGATAGTAAAGCCAACCTCCAGAAGGAGGACCTCAAAAAAATAACTCTCGAAGCCATAGCCACCGAGACACCGGCTGATGCAGCATCATACTTCACAGACGGCTCGGTGGACCCAAAACATCATAGATCCGGAGCGGCCAAGGTCAGACCCTCCAATGGAGACTTTCCAATGACTGCTCCACCCTACAAACAGAACTGGTAGCAATCTCAAAGGCCCTACAACACGCTGCAACACAACACAACAAGTCCATCATAATTCACACGGACTCGAAATCGGCCATGCAGGCGCTGCAACACAGTCAACCAAGAGACAACGTCCACATCACCACCTCGATACTCGCACAGCTACAGGAATTCCAAAGCCAAAACCGACCAGTCGTCTTACACTGGATTCCCAGTCATGTAGGGATCGGAGGAAACGACGTGGCAGACGAAGCAGCCAAGGCAGCCACACGTTCTAGTAGCGTACACATCCAAGTTCCAGCAAGTGTGCAACAGATCAAGAATCACCTCAGAAAGACTAGCAAGCTCCACATCAAAAAGAGCTTCCTTCATGCACTCAACGCTGGTTCCCAATCAGCCAAATGGTACCTGGCGGCCACAAAAGGGGAACCACCTTTCGCTGACAAGAAAACTCCAAGACAAACCCAAGTCAGCCTTCATCGACTACGACTAGGGTACAAGTGCTCCTGGCAGATGATCGGAAATGACGTCATGGATTGCACCTACTGTCAGGAGCCAGCAGCCAACCCACTTGAACACTATCTCCTCGACTGCGAGGTCACACAAAGCCTCCGAAACAGAACTCAAATCTCCCAAGAAACACACACAACACCAGCGGCCACTCTAACCCGAAAGGCCCATACAGACCACATTCACCACCTACTCCGGGTCATCACACGATACCCACCACCCAGATAGCTTAGAAAGCATCCTCTCCCAGCAAGTGCGGACCCCAGTTCGGGGGGCGCGCCACTCCGAAACTGACCACGTCCAAGAGTGGGGGTTGGTGGTAAGCGTCCACTGATCGGGGGTCCGCTCACACTTGCAACCTGCAGTATCCTTCCAATCTGCAGGTGGGACCACCTCTAATCCCAATCCGGTCTGGCTGCTCCTGGAGCTCCAGCCGGAACCACCAAACGGGCCGCCTATAGGCAAAGGCCCGTGTCGGACTGCGGTCCGACAATCTCAACAACAACAACAACAACAACAACGTGATCTGCTACAGCCGCAGCAAACAACACCTCCTGTGAGTGTAACGGGCCGAGTTTCCTCTTTTTAATAATTTACCATATAGATATTATTTTCTGTTAGTATTCTATTTATTCATATACTTATTTGTTCTGTAGCATTCTTTCCAATGAGTATCCGGTTTTATATACTTACCCTTCTTCAGTTCTTTACACACATACTTACTTTATATATTCGTGCTTATATTCTTATATGTTCTTTCTCTCTATATACCTTATATTCTTATATATTCTTATATAAGTAACTCTTATGCTTCTCTGGTTATGTTTTGCAAGTCAATGTTCTTTCTTTTCATTTCCTTTCATATATTATGATCTCTTCCATATATTTTGTTCTAGTTATATTCTAAACCATGGATTAACCTGGGAAACCATGTCTTTCTTATTACCACACTTATTATACTTACACCGGTAGCCTGCCACCACCCAGAATTTTTCTAGAATATAACATATCTTAGTTAGCTGTTAGGTAGCGAGCTTCTAGGCACGTGAGTTAGTTATTTTCTGAGAACCAATGTGGGAAAGGATAGAGTGGTGATACTCGTAGATTACTAATTCAATATTTATTAACACAGTGATTGGATAAGATGCATCTTAGATTCACTCAGACAAAACAGAACTGCACTTTATTTCTTAAGTCATCAAACACTTCAAGAACATATTACCTCATTAAATAACTCCAAATTCTTATTACTTCAATCGACAATTGTGGTATTGTCACTGCCACATGATAGTCAGTACTGGGTATACACCAGATATCACTGGACCCTCAGGTCTTGCCTTACCAAGTAGCAAATTAACTCTTCACTTCTTGGTTATATCATTATACTCTCAGATTATCATTTCATGGTCACTACCAATGAATACATAACACACTGGACAACTCCACAATTATCTCAACATACAATACCTCCTGTTAATTCACAAGGAACAACATGGCACTTTTAACTCTCATTCAGTGGTTCAATACTTAACCTGGGATACTATATTTCTGCTAGTTATCCCCCAAACAAGGTACTATAATACTTAGGCCTATGTAACTGTGAGGAGTGCCCCAGGGTAACGCTGGTCTCTACAACAAATGAAGATCGCTGTTAGGGGTCGGTTGTAGACCGACACACGCTCCGGGAGTGGGCGCCTGATTTGCAGGAAACGGACTTCCCAGTTCAGTCCTGTCGAATTACGGCATCGTCCAACCCGGTTACCGACCCACGGTAGCCGATGAGTATTCAGCTCAACACACTGGAGAGACGTTGAGGAAGTCACGAATGCGTAAAGGTCTAACTTCAACTATACAAAACATACGCCTGGCAACGGTTCAGACAATATCTAAATCTCTACGTTACTCGACTTAATTGGCACAGAATTCACTATGTTAACACATGAGCACTGATATTCACCAAAATTGACTAAGTTAAACTGAATTAATAGGCGGCGGGAACACACGTTAACATACCTGGAGAGACGTTGAGGAAGTCACGAATGCGTGATTCTCCCTCGTGTAGAGGTATATATGTGCTGTAATGGTCATGATAAGAGCTAACCTGAAAACCTTAAGGATTCATATTACGCTCAAACGTCCACAAAACCTTCCGAGTCCCCCAGTGGAAACGTCCCCCGTTTTCTCTGTTTCCCCCGCCTTTGTCTATGGGAGCAGACGCTGTATGCTGGGACCTGTTGCCATCCATTCCTTTGTAATCAATTTAATTTTGCTTTCGATAGCTGAGTCAGAGCATTGTTAGTGAAGATAATAGTAGAGAATGAAAATGAGTTCATAGTCTCAATTTCAACGTCAGAGGGTACCGTAAATTAATTCATTGGAATAGGAGTAGCTGGACTCCCTGGTCTGGTTTGAGTGAGGGCACGCGGGCATTTTAACCGTTAGTAAGTGCCCGTCCCTTCATCCATACAGGTATGCCATTCCACGCTGTGTTGTAATTTGCCCTTCTTTAAGTGATTTGACCCAATTGATAGTTGATTGTGCAAGTGTTACAGTAACGTAGTTGATATGCTCTGAGTAAAGTCATATTTACGTCTTTAACGTCCCCTGAAACGTGTTGTTGTTGTCACCGGTTAGTAAGTGCCCGTCCCTTCATCCATACAGGTCCCTAACGCAGCCTAGGCCGTGTCTGTAGGGTGGATGTTGTATCCACTATGTCTGGGGACATGTCCGAGGTCCAGTAGGATCAGTTACCTTCGTGAGACCCGGCCGTCAGACACTTCAGACCACCTATAGCCCCCATAGCTGGCTCGTCTGGCCCTAACGCTCGGTCCACGAGGTGACCCTGGACCACCAAGCCACACACCACTACCAGCCCCCATCATTGGTGGATGAATGTCTACCTCAGTAGGGCTATATTTGTGTGGTGGAATTAACCCACTGGGATCTCCAGAGTTCGTCGGGTAGTACTCCATGGTGGCTGGACCCCATGGCTGTTGCTTGAGTATCACTCCTGACGACTGAGTGTTGTAGTGGCAGTTGCCCTAGTATTTATGGTGCTAAGTGACTATCATAGTTGTGTTATTGAGTATGTCCACCCCGTAGGGTTGGAAGGGTATTGAATATGTCCACCCAGTAATGGTGTGAGTAGGTTGAGCCTGAGGGCCTAGTAATAGATTTCGTCTGTTAGTACAAACCAATTCTTTCTTCTAATTTCATATTCATGTTTAAATAAACTTTGTATTTGTATAATTGTGTATATTATTTACCTACAGTATTTACCGTTATTTCTTCCCTATTGCTTGATACTATCATTACACCTACCCACGAGCCTCCTATCGTCACGCTACCAATGGTGATATATAAGAGTAAAAGGAATTGTTACTGGCACACAGGCCCTCATGAAGGGTGGCAGTAGCAGCCCTCATAAATGGTGGCAGCGGTGGGATGTAATGAACATAGTATCGAGTTGGGAGGAATGACTGTGATACTGTAGTTTTTAACTGAGTGATAACCATTTCTCTGTACGGGTATTTAATAACCATTCCACTGTAACTAATGAGTATTTCAGACTGCTAATGAGTTTGTCCCATATTTTTCCGAGGTACAGCTTTTTGTGGTGGTTTGCAGAGAAAGTGAAATAAGTTCAAAGAAATACCTTGGAGTTAGGTTAGAAAAAGTCTTGTTTAAAGTAAAAGGAAACCTGCAACAATAACTTGTAGAGTGTGAATAAGGTTCATTAATATTGGAAGAATTTTGATATGTAACAATCTGCCCAAATTTTTTTTCTGTTGTTAACTCAGTATTACTTACAGACAGTGAATACATGTTTGGGCCGTGGCACTAGTTGTGAAATGTTCCATCGTGGGAGTGCCCAGTGTTTTAATTCTGAGTGCTAACAGAAGCATTGCACTATATGCAAAGGTTAAGTGGATGCTAATTCTGCATTTGTAATATTCTTTAGTTATGTGTTAGGTAGGATATATATTCCATTTACTTAATATCTCGGGGCATTTTACAGTTCCTACTATTAATATTCCTATGTATACGCTATAATTTTAAAGTTATATTAACCAGGTGCTAACGGGTCATTATTTTGTGTAACGTATGTTATGTGAACTCTAATGCCAGTATACTTTCAGAATACAGTATTATATATGTGAGGACCTTATGGTGATACGGTATATGGAAAATGTTACACAAGTGTATGGACCCAGAATTGTGAGTACGGAAATTCGTGAAGTGTTCACGCAGTGTTGCACCATACTGAGTCTGTGAATGGCAAAGTGTCTAAGTGAATTTTTGATGCCATAATAGTATCTTTGGGGAGATTAATAATCTGAACAGTAGTTTGAATAGTTGATGCATGGAGTATTAGTCGTATTGCAGAAAATCAGTACCAGTCCTTGGGTCTTGAGTGAGCACTGTGCATGTATCGTATTTAAAGTGGGTTATAGTATTGATTTGTTGTAACACAATGGCAGATGCTAACGCAAATAAGGGGACCATGACGGCCAAAGCCGCTGTTGATTTAGCAACAGAAGTCCAAGCTCTTCGGGCTAAACTCGCTGAGTCTATGGATACGATAAGGAGACAACAAGCTTTGCTTGATGAACGGAGGGAAGAAACCGGCTGTACCTACTCGTCCTGCCGTGGTTCCACTTTTGCCCCCCCCTGCCATGGTTCCACTTGTACCTCCTCCGGCCGTGGTTCCACTTGTACCTCCTCCTGCCGTGGTTCCACTTGTACCCCCTCCTGCCGTGGTTCCACTTTTGCCCCCCACTAACGATATACCCAGCCGACCTCCTGGTCCCCATTACCACCAATACGTTCCGAGGCTGTCCTTGGACGACCTCGTTGGTCTTAACACAGACAACATCTTAACTAAATTCTGTAAGAGAGTAGAATATTGCGCAGTTAGCTCACGGGATAGATGGTATGTAGCTACCGACCGCATGGACCAGCAGATTGAAGACATGGTCCAAGCAGAACTCGGCACCGATGAGGAAAATTGGGATAAACTTAAAGCCACCTTGCGGAAGTTGTTTGTGAAACCAATCCCTCTGGAAGTTGCCTGGCAGGAATTTGCGAGGTTAGAGTACCATTTGGAAGATGATCCCCGGCGCTTTTTGGGCCAAGTTAAATCAGTTCTCACAACCATTCTCCGCCGGTATGGGCCCAGGGAAGGTGAAGAACAAACTTTGAAAGATAAATTGTACCAGAAACTGCCAGAACAGTTGAAAGAGGAGTTGATATCCTATTATTCCCCTTGTTGTCCAGTAGACACGATGGCCGAACAATTGGAGAAACTCCGACATATCTATCTGCGAAGTAACAGAACTGGGTATCCTGGTATCCGCCCAGTTCACAAGCATGCGACCCAAGAACTTCCCATAAGTGAAAGAGCCAGTCGGGCCGAAGGTAACGTAACAGGAGGAGCTTGGGGTACCAGTAGTAAGCGAGATCAACACGCGGTAGCCTTATTTGAAAGTCCTCGTAAAAGGTTAGTTGGAAAGCGACAGGGACCTTACTGTCCATATTGCCGAACACCGAATCATGATACTTCTACTTGCCCCTTAAATCCACCCCCACGTTCATGTTGGGATTGCTTGGAAGTAGGATGTCGGAGAAACAGTCAACGCTGCCCTGGACGCGCCAACCGTCGGCACTATCCAAAATATTGACATAAGTGGGTTCCTTCCAATGTGTCTCCTTGCATTTGGTTTACTGTAAATGAACGTGTCTGTCTTGCTTTAATAGATACAGGTAGTGAAGCCACCTTAATTCAGGAGAGCCTAGTAAAAACTTTGAATTTGCAACCCATCAAACCTTGTAAAGATAGATACCAGGGTGTTACGGGAGATGAGCTAAAAATTAAAGGTAAAGTAGTCATAACAGTACAAGTAACACCCCAGTTGCAAGTCAGACACCATGCTATTGTGGTGGATGATAAATACTTTAATGCAGAATTGCTATTCGGAGCAGATCTCCTTGGTAGATTTAGAGTAACCTGGGAACGTAAAAGGAAACTTTTCATTTGGGCAGGCCAGTCACATGAATATGGGAAAGTAGTAATGAGAGATCACATGCAAGGAATCAAATGCGTCAATAGATTGTCATTAAAGCCCGATGTACCTTGTCCACCACAGTTGAAGAGTCTCCATATTGATAGGAAGACTATTGTACGAGGCCACCATGCACCGATCTTATCCATCAAGGTGAAAGTAGAGATAGGTCAAATTCTGAGCATACGATTCACGCATAAAAGTTTCAACCAACAACCAGAGATATGTGTTAGAGTACAGCCAGATTCACGTATATATTTG
>NW_024733126.1:1189740-1210438 GCF_018991925.1 Homarus americanus | reverse complement strand
AACGTTGCATTAGTCAGGCCTATATCCTCCATATGCGACGTCTCCCTGCAGTAATCACATATCAAACTCATGGTTGTTGTTGTTGTGGGGGGGGGGGAGGGGGTGCAGACTGTGTATAGATCTACAACTATTAAGAAAAAAGTAAAGAGAGAAAAAGGACAGTACTTAGCTACTCTCTGTTGCCTATAGAGTTGTCGTCTGTGACTGCGTACACTGTATCTCCCTGTGAATGGTGTATTGTAGGCACAGTTTCAGTCCTTGAGAAAGCACACAAACAAAATAAAATTTAAAGTCTCTGTGGCACCTATGATACGACTTGGTTTCAGCTGGCACGGTGCCTTTCCAGCTTGCTTGCTAGTGAGCGCTCACTTTAAGTTATTTACAACTTCCGCGGTCACCTATGACACTATGAACTATCACTGTGTACACTGTATCTCTCTGTGAGTGGTGTATTATAAACACAGTTTCAGCCCTTGAGAAAGCACACAAACAAAATAAAATTTAAAGTCTCTGTGGCACCTATGACACGAATAGGCTGGCAGTTGTCCTTACCAGCTTGATTGCCAATATGTATTCACTTTAAGTTATTTACAGTCTCTTCTGCGGTCACTGATGACACTATGAACTGGTTTACCTAAAATCACAGTACTACACTCCCTGGTTGGCCTTTATCACAACCGTGACCACAACTCCTTAAAAAAAAATAAAATAAAAGCTTTGTCATGTGGCAGTGATTTTGTGGTTATAGGCCTCGTGACCTTGGCTGTACCTCCAACTCGGTGGAAATTGAGTTTTCAAAAATACAATCGCGTCTAGCATTAAAAGTCCTACATCGATTTGCACTTTCACATCACTAAGACGATCTTCATGATCTTATGTAATCACTTTCCAATTTCTGCCGCTCTTCATCGAAGGCCCGAATGCCGAACACGCTTTGTTACAGAGACGCAACACGACCCGCCCGCCCGCCCTCATTCCAACGTGGGACGGGATCCACACAAATTCGATACGAAAGTTGTTCTCATTGGCAGTTATCACATTCCTTTTAATATCACATACAACTTTATACATAGAGCCTGAAGGGCAGTTCATTGATTTCAAAGCACTTTGAGAGTCACAGAATATCACCCCACCTCCATTTTCTTTAAGGCAGTCTGTGGCTAAGTAGATTCCAGTTAGTTCAGTTTGTGTTGAGCTGGCCCAGTTGTTCAGCCTTTGCTTGTTTGACACTATCATCTCTTTTTCTTTATATATTATATTACACAGCCTGTTCTACCTGTGTTTGTCTGCACAGAACCATTTTAATTCCTAGTTTGGCCACATCTTCGGCGGTTGCCGTACCAAACAAGGTGTTACATATTAATCCTACAAATTTAAATAGACCACGTTTTTGACGCCGCTGAGAATGTAAATTTTTCCCGATGTCTTCAGGAGATACAGGGAGCTTTCCCTCGAAATACCTTACTCGTTTGAGTAGACTATTCATACGGTCGTGTTGAAGGGAGATGGTCTGACCGATTGTTGTAGAGAATGTAGATTGTTGTTCGAGATCTTGCAAGGTTTGCATAGCTGTTTCCATGTGGACAGCTATCGACATCAGATGCACTGGCATGCGCATTAAGTCATGGAGCTCGTGTTTGATGGTGACAACGTCTTGTACTACTAATACTTTGCCTAGTAGGGCAACTAAGGCTCCTGGTTTGACGACGTTTGCTGGGAGGCGGCTGTTGATACCACACTCCAGACCAACAGTAGAAGTGATCAACGATTTTTGTTTGCTGATCGTATTTTTTGTCGATATGTATTGTCTATCGTTATATTTTGTTGAGCAACTGTTGTGGTTGAAATAGGATGTACTTGACTGACATTAGGAGTCTCTACTAAGTCTCTGCTGACTTTTTTCATTTTTCATTCTATCAACATGTACGATATCTGTAACATTTGACGTTGGCTCAACACCTTGGAATTTGTTTCCATTTTCTTTCACACAAATCACGTACGGACCTGTGAAATTAGGCGAGAGTTTTCATATGCGTTCTGGCGCTTTTATCATTACTTTGTCTCCTATTTCTAATTTTATAGGCTTAGCTTTTTTGTGTTGCTTGTAGATCATTTCAGCACGTGAGGCTGCTAAGTGTTTTCGTACTTTTCCATGGATGCTCGTGAAAACATTGATTTGTTTCTTGGCATAATCATCCATGTTGTACACAGATTTTGGAATTCCTGTTAGTAAATCGTATGGTAAGCATTTATCTTTACCGTAAATTATATAGTATGGCGATTTGCCTGTAGCACCTTAGGTCATCATACATAGAAACACCATCTCACCTCCCTGTAGCACCAGCTCACCACACCTGTTATACTCCACACCTGCAAGTATGGGACTCCTTGTAATTTCTAGGTGCACACATCAGGCACCTCGTTCGCACACCGTCCTCGGTGGGTAGAGACGAGGGCTACCCCCAGACGCATACCAGTACTGTTTCTGCGCCTGGCATTATAGGTCGCTCCAAGTGACGACCACGGAGGTTCTCAAGCATTTCCTTATTTATTCCTACTCATTTGGGGTGGTCTGCTGGGGATCCACAGGTTCACAGTGGAATAGTATAGCTGGTAGTCACCTCACATGGTGGGACGCTCTCAGGGAGGATGGCCGGCGCCCGGCAAGGTGCTCCGACCGCGTGTGACCTGAGGTGACGTTAGAATGTAAGACACTGAGAAATAATGCCTGATGGGCGTTTATCACACACTCTAACACATTATTATTTCACTTATACATCAGGCGAACCTTTAAACTGTAATAACTGCGATATAAGCCTTTTTTGCAGGGTGGGCTGTAGCCTGATAGAGGACACTGACCTGAGGTGACGTTAGAACGTAGGACACTGAGGGCAGTGCCCCGTTGCTCATCACCGCGTAGACCTACAGTTTCTAATCTTTAATTTTTACTTTTATATCTCACGGTTCTCACATGAACACTTTCCGGTATATTGTAACTCATGCCTTATAAACACATATTTTAATCCTAAATTACACACTAAGGTAAGGTTCTGGTTTGCTAGTTCGTGGGTAAATTCATTGGGTTATAATATCAACGCGGCACACTCGAGGCGGGTACAGGACGCTCCCTAAAACAAAAGCCGAATGTTCATGGCATGGGTATATCCACTTCACTTAAAACTGTAATTAGGGATCCTCTTCTCACACATTGCACTATTTGAACACAGACATAAGATTTTCTGATTACTGTACATGTCGTGGGTATATGTCACGTGAGGATACGAGGTGTATTAAGTTCACACCGATGCATACAAGATATTTCCTTTCAAGTATAGTTTCTGGGTCACTTCCAACACCTCACATAGTTCTGATACATTTATCCTTTTTCCAGATCATTGTGCTCATGTATTTTCATATGATATCTGTGGAAGTTATGTTCGCTACACGTTCACAGACGTAAATAGTATGACCTTCAAACCATGATCCACACTTAGTCCTACAGTACACTAGTCCGGCTCAACTGGACTTTCCCAATCATCTTATGGATACCCTGAGTTCTCCTTAATGCTATGAATACATACAATTAATATTATATAACCGTACCTGGGTACAATACAACACATAAATCAGTAACATTGAGTCGGTGAGTAATCCTTTATCAATGTTTCCCGTTTTCTGAGATTCTACAAGCACTGTGGATTTGAATGTTATGTAGCGTAATATGAATTAAAATGGGTTTTTAGGAATGACAATGATGTGCGCAGTACAGTACAACAATAATACTTTGACCCATATAACTGTATATATATGGGTTATATATTTGTATTGTGTAACTATCATCCCCTGTAATTTTCCGTAGCTGTGAGGTATCATGTTCAAAGCACGTGAGGGCAAGCTCCACGCACAAGGCGTGTCCTCAGAATACCCTAGGTCAGCTATCTTGGGTTGGACCCACATGCAGTTTCTACTCAACACTCACTATAGTCGGACATCCTTAGAGCTTATCCCTGACAGCTTCATCCTTCTTATAGCCCTCACAGTTACAGTGACTATTTCGGTGATTATCCTTTGGAAAGTATACATAAGAACATAAGAATGGAGGAAACTGCAGCTGGCCTATTGGCCCATACTGGGCAGTCCCGTTTACAACCAACCCCTATTGCTCATATAAGCATCCAACCTATGTTTGAAGCTATTCATCGTATTCGAGTTTATGATGATATTTGATAACTTGTTCCATTCATCCACTACTCTGTTTCCAAACCAGTGTTTACCTATTTCACGCCTAAATCTAAATTTGTCCAACTTAAAACCATTGTTACGAGTTCGCTCCTGGTTGGATAGTTTGAGTACCTTTGTAATGTCCCCTTTGTTTAGCCCTGATTTCCACTTATACACTTCTATCAGGTCGCCCCTCGCTCTACGTCTCTCGAGGGAGTGCAAATTAAGATGCTTTAACCTGTCTCTATACTCAAGGTTCCTAATGCCCGGGATTAGTCTTGTCATTCTCCTCTAAATTCTTTCCAATGATTCTATATCCATTCTGTAATACAGTGACCAGAACTGAACTGCGTAATCCAGGTGTGGTCTCACAAGAGCAAGATACAGTTTTAGGATGACCTCGCTGGTCTTGTAACTAACACTCCTTTGTATGAACCCAAGTACTTTATTAGCCTTGTTACGAGCAAAAACACATTGTTTACTTGGCTTAAGGTTCCTACTTCTCATTACTACTAAATCTCTCTCGCAGTCGGATTTCTCTATGGCATCGTTGTTCACCTGGTATCTGGTTTCCCTGTGTACGTCTCCTATACTGAGTACTTTACATTTGTCCAAGTTGAATTTCATCTGCCATTTTTCAGACCATTCGAAAAATTTGTTTAGATCTTCCTGTAGTTTTGCTGAGTCCTCGTCAGATTTAATAACACATCCTATTTTAGTGTCATCAGCAAATTTACTTATGTTGCTGTCTATGCCGATATCTATGTCGTTTATGTATATAATAAATAATAATGGTCCAAGTACTGAGCCTTGGGGAACTCCAATTGCGACTTTGCTCCAATGGGACTTAGTGCCGTTAATGCTCACTCGCTGTTTCCTGTCCTGTAACCTCGCCCTAATCCATTTAAGGATGTTACCTTTGATGCCATGAGCTTCTACCTTTCTAATTAGTCTTTCGTGGGGGACTCTGTCGAAGGCTTTGCTAAAGTCGAGATATACCACATCATAATTGTGCCCCTCGTCCACCGATTCGAAAACTGATGAAAAGAATATTAATAGATTAGTTAGACAAGGACGTCCGCTTGTGAAGCCATGCTGGGAATCATTGATCAATCTGTGCTTCTCCAGGTGATTTCGAATAGAGTTTGAAATGATTGTTTCCAGTAATTTGCCTACTATTGATGTTAGACAGATTGGGCGGTAGTTAGAAGATAGTGATCTATCCCCCTTCTTGAAAATCGGTATTACATTCGCTATCCTCCAGGATTCTGGTTCTACTACTGTTTTTATGGACATGTTAAACAACTTTGCTAAGGGCATACTAAGCTCTTCCTTACATTCCTTTAATACTCTGGCAAATATCTCATCGGGACCAGGTGACTTATTAGGCTTTAGTTTGTCTATTTGCTTACTAACATCGTTACTAGTCACTACTATCTCGCTTAATTTGTTTTCTTCACTATCTCTGAATAGAGTCGGTGCCTCGGGTATCATGTTTAAATTTTCGGTGGTGAAAACTGTTGAAAAATATTTATTCAAATTATTGCTCATTTCTCTGTCGTTATCAGTGAGCTCGCCGGTATCTGACCGTATTGGTCCAATCTTTTCTCGTGTTTTAGTTTGATACATTTGGTAGAATCCTTTGGGGTTTGTCTTCGCCTCCCTTGCTATCCTTACCTCATTATTCCTCTTGGCTTTTCTTATCTCGGTTTTAACCCTACTCGCCAATATCTTATAATAATCCTGGAGGTAAATTTCGCCACGCTTTATCCTTCTACCTATAGCCTTCCTTTGGCCAATGATGTTCTTTAAATAATTATTTATCCATTTAGGGTCATTGTTGTCTGATCTGAGTTTTTTGTATGGTATGTTCTGCCTCTGTGCATTAAGTAACTCATTGTTTAAATTGACGTGGAACTCGGCAGTCTCAGATGTCGTTATCAGGTCGGAGTCATCTGTCAGGTTCACGGCCAAGCGCAACACCCCCTCTCTCAGCTGCCTCTTTAAACTGTCAAAGTTTGCCCTTCTGAAATCTGGTACTTTAGTGGAATTTGCCTTACGTCTGCCCTGAAAATCTAACTGGAATCGAATTTCTGTGTGATCTCTGTCATGCAGACTATTTTTTTTTCTGATTGTTTGCTATGTGTTATGAACGATTTAGACCAGGGGTGTCAAACTTGCCGCCCGTGGGCCACATGCGGCCCGACACACTCTTGCATGCGGCCCGCAACCCATTTGCTGCTCCAGCCTTACCTTGAGGAGCTAAAACTAAATAGTGAGTTTATTTTACGAGGTTCTTATTTTGGCGATGCGGCCTCTATACGGAGCACTGGGTCGCCTTTTTTGTGGCAACCTCTCTCTCCTTATGCTATGGGTCAGCTTTGCCATTTTTTGCTCCAGATATTAATCATGACTCATCCAGCTGGAAATGTCCCCCCCCTCCACGGAATTATAAAGCTGTATTAGTGGTCCCTGGTCCATGTGAGAGTTGTCCCGCCGCTGTAGTGAGATACCCTTATTACTTGTTAAATTTGGGGTAATATTTCCTTTTTCACGGTATCTCGATCTTTTGCTCTCTCTCTCTCTGTCTGTCTCTATGATAGGTAGATGCTTAGATACTGTAATAGATAATTGGATAGAAAAAAGTGAGATTGTTTTTCCCCTCTCTATTAGATAAATAGATAAATAGATAAATTCTCATGGTTCTGGATCAAAACAGTCTGATTCTAGTGTAATTGTATGTGCTGAACTCAATTATGACATTCGTATAGCTGCATCAGGCTCAGTTTTCCAGAACCAGCATATCTATATATTTAGTGTACCATGCTATTCATACAGTAATTTATATGCTCATTGGCTCCACTTATGCAATTATTTTGTCCTGATTTGTGCTTTTTTGTTTGTTTCAGTTTGCTGATTCATGATATTGCATATCTACACCTGCATGATTTGTAATTACTCTGAAATTAACAAAACATGGAACGTCGCAAGTGTGTGAACGGTGCTGACAGTTTTTGCTACATATGTGGTGCCTTCACTCCTGGTAGCCTCAAGAAACCAATCACAAAAGCTGTTCGACTGAACTACAAAAGTTACTTCAAATGTCATTTGGGTGACCAAGACAAGAAATGGGCACCTCATGTAGCCTGTAAGTCTTGTGTTAACCACCTGAGCGAGTGGATGTGTGGTAAACGAAGTTCAGGAATGCCGTTTGCTGTACCAATGATATGGCGTGAACCTAAAGACCACAGTAGTGACTGCTACTTCTGTCTCACAAATATTAAGGGAATAAAAATCAAGACACGAGGCAAGGTACAGTACCCCAATATTGCTTCTGCAATCCGACTAGTACCGCACAGTGCTGAACTTCCAGTCCCAAATCCACCGACTGAACAAGAATTGAGTGATTCCGATTCTACCTCTACCTCAATGGAAAACGACTACCAGGATGACTCTGAAAATACCAGGCCTAAACTATTTACTCAAGAAGCGCTTCATGATCTCATCAGGGACCTAAACTTGTCAAAAGAAAAGGCTGAAGTTTTGGGATCCAGACTAAAGCAGCGTAACCTGCTAGAAGATGGAGTGCATATCACTACAGCGCGTTACCGACATAGACAGCTGTCTGCATTTTTCAAGATGGCAAACAACCTTTGTTATTGCGAGGATGCAGTATCTCTCATGCAACAACTCTGCAAGTCTGAAACATACAAGACAGAGGATTGGAGGCTGTTTATAGACTCAGGAAAAGACTCTCTGAAAGCTGTTCTTTTACACAATGGCAATCGGCTTCCATCTGTCCCAATAGCACACGCAACAAAAATGACTGAGAACTATGAAACAATGAAAATTCTGTTGGCCGCTATAGAGTATGAGAAACACCAGTGGAAGATATGTGGCGATCTCAAAGTCATCAGTTTACTACTGGGCCTTCAGAGTGGCTACACAAAGCACATGTGCTTTTTGTGCTTGTGGAACAGCAGAGCTGATGCAGAGCACTATGTGAGAAAGGATTGGCCGACAAGACCAAGAGATGCGCCTGGAAGGTTTAACTGTGCTCACAATCCGCTTGTAGATCCAGAAAAGATATTTTTGCCTCCACTGCATCTAAAGCTCGGTTTGGCTAAAAATTTCATCAAAGCTATGGATCAATTCGGTGCTGGGACTCTATACTTATCTCAGAAAGCACTTTTAGAACTTCATATTTTGTCATTATAAAGGATTTGAACTTATGTTTTTTGGTACAATTTTTTATGAGCTTATCTGTGATAGGTTTAAAATTGTATCTTGCATGACGCGATAATGTTACTATATTTACTATTTTTTTTATTCTTTAAGAAAGTAGGTCTGATGGTAGAATGAAACATCCAATTAATATTCATTAATATGAAATTAGTCATGAAAGCACAGTCACATGAGATAATCTCATCTTTTGCACGACACGTGATGGAATATTAAATATTTGTACCTATTGATTTTTTTATAAAACCTGGTCTGATAGAACAAAACAAATATCAGATTCGAATTCAGCAATATGAAATTAGTTGTGTGAGCATGATCTCATATGTGAACCATTTTGGCTGTTGACCAGTGTAATTGGATGGAAAGACAAAGAAAAAAAAGAGTAAGATTTATTTTCTGTTTTTCTCTCTCACTCTCAAAAGAAAGAGAGACGCTCACTTCTTTTCATTTAATTCACCGCACTTCAGTACACGAGAAGGCAGTGTGGCCAGCATTGCTTTCCCCAGAGCATAAAATTAGGTACCATTTGCAACTCAGTGTCCTTGGAGTGCTCCGGGTTCGATCCACTGACCAGCTTTTCTGATTCTAAGTTTCTGAAACGTACAAATGTAACTAAATACAAAATCCTTATTACAATATTACTGTATTCGAGGATGATAAAATACAACAATATCTCACTAAACTCGCCCATATATACCAGAGTTTTATTTTTTCTTATAACGTCAAATGACAATAACTTCGAGATTCTGAAATGCGAAAACAAGAAAAAAATAAACCTTGTTCTAATACAGTATCATTGTATACCGAACAGTTGAATTCGGGAAATAGAAAATACAACAGAATATTAAGAGACTTCACACAACATTTCTCTGTTCCGAACAACGAAACAAACCAATTTAGAAATGGAAAAGTACGTCAGAATCTATAATACGTTGATCAATGTACGCGATGTTAATCAGGTTTCACATCCAACACCACAAACAATCTACAATCACAAACACTCTTCAACCACAATCACTCTACGGCCACCTGTACACCACCATCACTACAACTACAAACACTCTACAACCACAATCACTCTACAGCCACCTGTACACCACCATCACTACAACTACAAACACTCTACAACCACAATCACTCTACAACCACAAACAATCTACAACCACAGCAACATTACAACCACATTAATTCTACAACCACAACCATGCTACAACCTCAACCACTCCACAACCACACTACATCCACCCGTAAACACACAATTTTAACTCCTCTGGGTGATGCGGTCGGTAACTGGTGGATCAACAGTAGTGGGGAGCGTAGAGGAACTTTCTTCAGATTCGCTGTTATTATACTCAAATTGGCTCAATTGGCATTGACCTCAATGCTTATATGACCTCTGACTATATGACCTCTGGCCTTATGACCTCTGGCCTTATATGACCTCTTGACCTACATCATATATCGGCCCATATAGCGTCTCTTCTTGTACTTGAATAACATACGAGATTATTCGAATCCATAACTCGTGAATGTTCCTCGTTTTGTTCACTTGTTTTATTTGTCGGGTCTCTTGGGGGGAAGGGGGGTTAGGTTAAGTTGGTTAGGTTAGGTTACATTAGAATAAAGTAGATTAGGATCAGTTAGGGTTCCGTTTGATTATGTCTGGTTAGGTTAGGTTAGGTTAGGTTAGGTGAAATAAATGAGGGGTTAATCTTCAAGCAATCCCTTCCTTTTTTATTCATCCAACCTCTCTACCTCTCGTATGTGCTGAATTTATGGTCTCTGACATTATACGAGGTGTCCACCATGCTTCACCACGACCTCTTGACCCTGACGAGAGGCTGTATGTGTCTAATTCTTCATTGGGGGAAGTGTGACGTTCTCTCTCTCTCTCTCTCTCTCTCTCTCTCTCTCTCTCTCTCTCTCTCTCTTCCAAACCACTCGCCCTGAGAATCTTTGGTAGTTACCGTGGCAGCGTCTTCTGCCTCCAGCTTTTTGGATTACGATATTATAATAATTGGAGACGAGGCGGGTTGTCATGACTACGACTTGCTCACCCCCTGGCAACCATCACCACTTAATCTACTAGTGTTATATATGTACTGTTAGATTCAGCTTATATGGACCAGCTGAGGAAAGGTCTGTCGGCACACACAAGTTTTCCTTACAACTAACTGTTTTATTTACGTCTTACTCCCCGTTTCTATACTTACTGAGTTAAAATATTTATAGACAATGATGATCAAGTACTGTTAAACATGAAGTGTTGGTTGATGAGCCGGTCAGCCCTTAAAGGCAGTGTGAATACAACGCACTGAAGACTAGACTTATATCTATATGTAACTAGACCGCCTCCACTTCACCAAGTATAAAAATAGGTACGCATTAGCAGCTGGGAGGGCAAAGGGTGCCTCGAGTAAGAATCAGTGACCCTTTAGGCGTACCCGAGCGCATCATCCACTCAGCCGCCGAATCCCTGAATAACAAAGCAAATAATATATTAATTAGCTTCGTTCAGCAGTCGTCAGCGTCGTGGGTGGAGGTGAACAAGGAGGAAGAGAGGAGGAAACTTTTAGTTTTATGATTGTGGGAGACAGCTGTGACGTCATCATCCCACACTAAGTGACTTATGTGAGATTGGTTAGTTAAGGTACAGTACATAGAGATCAGTAGTCTGTAATAAAACATGAGTGTATGACGGTACAGTATACCAAGTACACAATAGATGTAAACTCGGGCTTGGGGTGACCTGGACCTCCACAAATTGTCTCTCACATCACAACCAAAGTTTATATTTGACGATTAAAGTACAAAAAAGTTTGGATATGCGCTGTGTATGTGACTGACATTTTGCTTTTTCCAGCCGTAGTCAAAATCAAGTTGGTTAATTATAGCAGGTAAGGCTTTCACAATTCATAATTCCTTTTAAGTGCTCTTTAAATCTTCAGTTTTTTAGTTAACAAATGATAACTGCTGTATGCAATATTACGCATTTGCCGTGATCAATACTCTTAATGCAATTTAATTATTCCTATTGTTGTCAACGTTTTCTCTTAACATTGTACTAATTTATATGATGGAAATAAAGGGAAAATGTGAAATGAGGTGAAAAAGGAAGTAAAAAGAAGAAAAATAAATGGAAAGGAGAATCGTTCTCATATGCACTTCCATTTCAAATGTATTCATATATATATGAATATATATATATGAATATATATCTGTATATATATATATATATATATATATATATATATATATATTTATATATATATATATATATATATATATATATATATATATATATATATATATATATATATATATATATATATATATATATATATATATATATATATATATATCATGTAGATCCACAATAGAAACGTGAAAAGATAAAATAAATATATATATATATATATATATATATATATATATATATATATATATATATATATATATATATATATGTGTGTGTGTGTGTAATATTCAGAAATTGCTGTGTGATTTCAAACGCTGCGCCATGAGCGATATTGAGTTTTCAAGGTCGACTGAGGAAGAGAGCGCTCCTGCCCGTAGTGAGAGCTTTTGGAACTAGGCCTATACGATATTGAATGTAGTTTGCCGAATTAATAATGATGCGATTCGTGAAGTTAAGGGACTATTATTAAATTGGAAATTATTATAGATCGTTTATCAGTCTGAATAATGTTACGGGTGTCCCAAGAGAGTTATTAGTTAGGCGTAAAATATGTCACGTAGGCCTAAGCTAACGCTTTGGGGAGACGCGAGGCTGGCTGGTCCTCAGTCACGCAAAAGCATCTTCACTATTATTAACATAATCACTATAAGGTACTATACACAGCATCTTCACTATTATCAACATATTCACTTTAAAGCACTATACACAGCATCTTCACTATTATCAACATTTTCACTATAAGGTACTATACACAGCATCTTCACTATTATCAACATAATCACTTTAAAGCACTATACACAGCATCTTCACTATTATCAACATTTTCACTATAAGGCACTATACACAGCATCTTCACTATTATCAACATAATCACTTTAAAGCACTATACACAGCATCTTCACTATTATCAACATATTCACTATAAGGTACTATACACAGCATCTTCACTATTATCAACATAATCACTATAAGGTACTATACACAGCATCTTCACTATTATCAACATATTCACTTTAAAGCACTATACACAGCATCTTCACTATTATCAACATTTTCACTATAAGGCACTATACACAGCATCTTCACTATTATCAACATATTCACTTTAAAGCACTATACACAGCATCTTCACTATTATCAACATATTCACTATAAGGCACTATACACAGCATCTTCACTATTATCAACATATCTACTATAAGGTACTATACACAGCATCTTCCACTATTATCAACATATTCACTTTTGAAGCAACGTACACAGCATCTTCTACTATATCAACATATTCACTATATAAGCACTATACACAGCATCTTCACTATTATCAAATATTTTCACTATAAGGTACTATACACAAGAATTCTACTATTATCAAATATATTCACTTTTAGTGCCACTATACACAGCATCTTCACTATTATCAACATATTCACAAGCAGGCACTATACACTGCATCTTCACTATTGTCAGTATATTCACTATAAGGCACTATACACAGCATCTTCAATATTATCAACATATTCACTATAAGGCACTATACACAGCATCTTCACTATTATCAACATATTCACTTTAAAGCACTATACACAGCATCTTCACTATTATCAACATATTCACAAGCAGGCACTATACACTGCATCTTCACTATTGTCAGTATATTCACTATAAGGCACTATACACAGCATCTTCACTATTATCAACATATTCACTTTGTGTGCCAATTATACACAAAGTATCTTCATTCTTCAATATTATCAACATATTCACTATAAGGCACTATACACAGCATCTTCACTATTATCAACATATTCACTATAAGGCACTATACACAGCATCTTCACTATTATCAACATATTCACTATAAGGCACTATACACAGCATCTTCACTATTATCAACATATTCACTTTAAAGCACTATACACTGCATCTTCACTATTGTCAGTATATTCACTATAAGGCACTATACACAGCATCTTCAATATTATCAACATATTCACTATAAGGCACTATACACAGCATCTTCACTATTATCAACATATTCACTATAAGGTACTATACACAGCATCTTCATTCTTCACTATTATCAACATATTCACTTTAAAGCACTATACACAGCATCTTCACTATTATCAATATATTCACAAGCAGGCACTATACACTGCATCTTCACTATTGTCAACATATTCACTATAAGGCACTATACACAGCATCTTCACTATTATCAACATATTCACTTTAAAGCACTATACACAGCATCTTCACTATTATCAACATATTCACTATAAGGCACTATACACAGCATCTTCACTATTGTCAATATATTCACTATAAGGCACTATACACAGCATCTTCACTATTATCAATATATTCACTTTAAAGCACTATACACAGCATCTTCACTATTATCAACATTTTCACTATAAGGCACTATACACAGCATCTTCACTATTATCAACATATTCACTATAAGGCACTATACACAGCATCTTCACTATTATCAACATATTCACTTTAAAGCACTATACACAGCATCTTCACTATTATCAACATATTCACTATAAGGCACTATACACAGCATCTTCACTATTGTCAATATATTCACTATAAGGCACTATACACTGCATCTTCACTATTGTCAATATATTCACTATAAGGCACTATACACAGCATCTTCACTATTATCAACATTTTCACTATAAGGCACTATACACAGCATCTTCACTATTATCAACATTTTCACTATAAGGTACTATACACAGCATCTTCACTATTATCAACATATTCACTTTAAAGCACTATACACTGCATCTTCACTATTGTCAATATATTCACTATAAGGCACTATACACAGCATCTTCACTATTATCAACATTTTCACTATAAGGTACTATACACAGCATCTTCACTATTATCAACATTTTCACTATAAGGTACTATACACAGCATCTTCACTATTATCAACATATTCACTATAAGGCACTATACACAGCATCTTCACTATTGTCAATATATTCACTATAAGGCACTATACACAGCATCTTCACTATTATCAACATTTTCACTATAAGGTACAATACACAGCATCTTCACTATTATCAACATATTCACTATAAGGTACTATACACAGCATCTTCACTATTATCATCATATTCACTATAAGGCACTATACACAGCATCTTCACTATTATCAACATTTTCACTATAAGGTACTATACACAGCATCTTCACTATTATCAACATTTTCACTATAAGGTACTATACACAGCATCTTCACTATTATCAACATTTTCACTATAAGGTACTATACACAGCATCTTCACTATTCTCAACATTTTCACTATAAGGTACTATACACAGCATCTTCACTATTATCAACATTTTCACTATAAGGTACTATACACAGCATCTTCACTATTATCAAAATTTTCACTATAAGGTACTATACACAGCATCTTCACTATTATCAACATATTCACTTTAAAGCACTATACACAGCATCTTCACTATTATCAACATATTCACTATAAGGCACTATACACAGCATCTTCACTATTATCAACATTTTCACTATAAGGTACTATACACAGCATCTTCACTATTATCAAAATTTTCACTATAAGGTACTATACACAGCATCTTCACTATTATCAACATATTCACTTTAAAGCACTATACACAGCATCTTCACTATTATCAACATATTCACTATAAGGCACTATACACAGCATCTTCACTATTGTCAACATATTCACTTTAAAGCACTATACACTGCATCTTCACTATTGTCAATATATTCAATATAAGGCACTATACACAGCATCTTCACTATTATCAACATATTCACTATAAGGCACTATACACAGCATTGTAAGGGCGGCGACTCTCTACTACTGAACCACCGAGCCCACCATTAATGGCGGGGCTTTTCTACTCTCCCTTATATTCTTATTTCATACTTCTTTCTGTGTCTTATTTCCTTCATTGGTTCTGTCTACATATTTCAGTTCATGGTTACTTCATAACCTCAGTTCTTTTGGTAGCATGGCGAAGGTAGGCACATGGGTACTGTAATTCTGGTATCAAGGTCACTTGGACGAAATATAGGTAAGCTGGGAAAAGGAAATACCCCTAACATACTCTAAGAAATGGTTTATTAATATGAAATCAAAGTAGGGAAAAAGATGTCATTAACATACAACTACAAGGCTCAACCCTTGGCTTTACTCAACTGCAATTCACTCAGATACTCTTACTACTTCTTACAACATTACTGGATGGTACATTACATTAACACACAGCTACAAGGATCAACTCCTTGGCTTTTACTTATGTGGAATTCCAAGTGGTTACATTTACTTCTCACACATTACTGGTGATACATTTCATTACATACATGACAAACTTACATATGGTCCCTTCACTAACTGTTGGCAGTGCATATTGAGGATGCTGTAGTGGACGTCTCCCCTACAAACTGCGTATCGCATTCCAATGTGCCGCCTCCCCTAGCAACCAAGCGAAAGCTGTCCCCAGATGTCACCGTATCCTAGCAACCGAGCCAAAGACAGGTTACTTCTCGGGTTTTCCCAACGTGACTCACGCTTGACTCACGGCTGCTGGGTATATAAGCTCTGTCTCTCCCTTGAGATTCATTCTGACCATTCTTCTTGAACTAGCAACACCTCCTCCTCCGCCGCTGCCTGGCTGCCTTAGCTCCTCCTCGCCTGCCTGGCGGTCCTCGCTCCCGCCGGCGAGCATGGCGACCCACCAGCTGTCCTTCCCTGAGCTTCCTCACCAACCAACTCTCATTCTGCCCATTTTCCTGAACAAGCAACATCTCCTCCAGCAAGCTCCACGCTGTTAACATTTCATTCAACCAGGAGGCCAGCAACAGGCAACATCTTCTCTAACGAAGCTCCTGCACATCTACCTCCTCCAACAAGCTACTCACCGCACGTCTCTACCAAGCAGCCCCTCACCACACAGCACCTCCAGCACCAGACTGTCTATCATATAACTTATATATTATACAAGAAAACCACATTAGAGTTTCCTTCCATCCTGAGTGCGAGACAACATTAATATCTCGATACCCCTACAATGCCCTCACAACACAACACGTTATAACTGATACTAACAAGTTTACATGGGATCACTACCCAACATGGGATAATTATATTCCAGATAATTATCCCCAAACCATATACAACAAACACTGTGGACCATATAACTTCAAGGTTTCTCCCAGAGTAGAACACTCAACAACTGATGACCGCTGTAGGTCGGTTGTAGTCGGTCACGAGGTGTCAGTCTGCTGTCCAGCCCCACTAGGCAGACTTGCAGTTTTAATCATGTCGAATCAGCGACATCGGCCACTACAGCTAACTGCTAGGTATCCACCGACTCCAGGCAGTCGGTGGGGTGTTCAAATAGCCCACACACTGGATCTGAGACAAATGTAGAAGCGTTACGGGAAGCATGATGATGACTCAATCACAACAAATCTTTCATCTCGCAACGTCAGACGAACATTTACGTTACTAGTAATTCTTACACTGAATAAATGACAATTTCACTGTTACAACATGAACACTGACACCCACAAAATTGACTAAGTCAAACTGAATGGCTATATCGGCGGGGAACACATGCTTACATGCCTAAGACAAATGTAGAAGCGTTATGGGAAGGACGTCTCTCCTCGGCATGGGTTTTTATATGTGGGAGTTGCCAGAGGTGGCTACTCACGCAATGACAAAAATCACAAACAAATAAACTGTTACACATTCAAAGACGACCTCAGTTGACAAGGGTCTGGCGAATTATTTAAGTTGATTTACATAAACTAATTCAAGATTGAGCTTGCCAGTAGATAGTGGAATAAACGTATTGACAACTGTCCTCACGAGGCGGGACTTGGAGGTGATCCTTGGTGTAAGACGCGTTTCTTCCTAGGGATGTTTTGCGGACGGGAAGTATAATGAGAATCAACAGATTTAAAACAGACCAGCAGTCAATGTGACCATGACAGCATCTTCACTATTATCAATATATTCACTGTAAAGCACTATACACAGCATCTTAACTAATATCAACATATTCACTATAAGGCACTATACACAAAATCTTCACTATTATCAACATATTCACAAGAAGGGACTATACACAGTATCTTCACTATTATCAACATATTCACTATTCACTTCACTATAAGGCACTATATACAATATCTTCACTATTATCAACATATTCATCATAAGGCACTATACACAGCATCTTCACTATTATCAACATATTCACTATAAGGCACTATACACAGCATCTAATATACTATGGGACGAGCCGTGTGTCTGTCTGTCTGTCTGTCTGTCTGCTCTAGGCAGCCGAAACGGCACAATCGTTTTCCATCAATCTTGGTGGAAAAATCGCAATAAATTCGTAGAATGGAACAAACCTGGTCCCATGTCGATGGTTTCTTTAGGAAGGCATTAATTAGCCATTTTATTTACGATGGAAAACAATGCAAGTCTACGGACTTGGCGCACCCTAATTAACCATGCAAGTCTACGGACTTGGCGCACCCTCATTTTCTGTACGCTAGCCAAGCACGAGCTTTCAAACTTTCACTGGGCACCAAGGTGCCCGCGATCACTTGTCTTCACTATAAGGCACTATACACAGCATCTTCACTATTATCAACATATTCACTATAACAGGGGTGTCAAACATGCGGCCCGACACACTCTTGCATGTGGCCCGCAGCTCATTTGCTGCTCCAGCCTTACCTTGAGGAGCTAAAACTAAATAGTGAGTGTATCACTCAGCCGAATAAAATAGTCTGCTGTTTCCTAGAACAAAATACTCAATCAACATAACGGATGAAAGAACAATAAGACTAGATATAGTTTTAACGGTGAGATGGGCCGACTGACTACTGTTCACGTATACACTCCGTACAGTACAGGTATTAGACATGAAAACTCTGACGCAGCAGGCTCTCTCTTGGCCAGTCATTCAAGTACTAGTCCTGCATAGTCGCTCTAAGAAGTTGGAATGTTGCAAATATCCAAAGCAGCAGTGATCATTGTTTTTACTTTTGAGCCCATAATTATGTTTTCAAAGAAAAGATCCGTTAATGAAGAGCGTCGGGTGGTAGAGGATAAGTGGAAAATCTTATATTTTTTGTTGAAATGAATGGAAAACCAACATGTTTGATTTGTAATCAACAAGTTGCTGTGGCCAAAGAATACAACGTTCGAAGGCATTATGAAACAAACCATACTATGAAGTACAATAAATATAGTGGAAAGTTACGTGAAGACAAAGTTAAGGAGTTGGAGCAGTCATTTAAAAAGCAGCAGTCAGTATTTAAGAGTGTTCATCAAGTCAGTGATGATGCAGTTAAGGTAAATTACAGGATTGCCCATGAAATAGCTGTCATCGAAGCCGTTTTCTGAGGGGAACTTTATAAAGAAATGTATGTTGATGGCTTCAGAAGATATTTGCCCGGAAAAACGTCAAGCATTTGCAAACATAAGCCTCTCAAGAAATACAGTTGCAGAAAGAATTGGTGAATTATCAGAGAATATTAACAGTCAACTCAAAGACAAAGTTAAGTCCTTTACTGCATTTTCAGTTCCAATTGATGAAAGTACCGATGTCAGTGATGTAGTACAACTTGCAGTTTTTATACGTGGTGTGGATGAAAATATGCAGGTAACAGAAGAATTTGTGAAACTGGAACCAATGAAAGGAACAACAACAAGTGATGACATCTTTGTGGGTTTGGTAGGGGCACTGGATAAATTAGGTGTTGACTGGGCACAAACTGTGAGTCTGGCTACAGATGGAGCACCGCAAATGGTGGGTAGAAAAGCTGGCGTGGCAACAAATTTAAAGGAAAAACTAATAGCTGTGAACCCGAACCATCAAATTTATAATGTGCATTGTATTATACATGTTCATGCGGTCCCCTAACTTAGCTACATCATCGGCAGTCGCTGTGCCAAACAGAGTGCTTTGGATAAGACCCACAAAATTAAACAATCCTCGCTTTCTTCGTGTTTGAGAACGCACTTTCTTTGCCAGATCATCCTGAGACGCTGGTATCGTTTTTCCGACAGCGACGAGAAGCTTGTGAAGGGTTCTGAGACAAAGCAGCTGAAGCTCAACAGCTTGTGAAACCATTGTCGAAATGTTTGGAGTTGAACGGATGTAAAGGCCTGGGACTTAGGGATAGAAATCCCTTACCAGACTAATCAGGATCTTAAAAAAGGAAAGTCAGGGACCATGGTTTTCTGAGGAATAACAAACAACCATTTGAGATTGACATCTCTTTACTATAAAAAATATAACACAAAACTCTGACACCACTCAACGAACATCAAATAATAATTACGGGAGTCAAACAATTAATGCAGTCAACAGTTAATGGAGTCAAACATTTAATGGAAGCAAACAATTAAAGGAAGCAAACAATTAATGGGAGTCAGCAATTAATGGAAGCAAACAAATTACAGGAAGCAAACAATTAATGGGAGTCAACAACTGATAGAATCAAACAATAAACAGGAGTCAGCAATTAATGGAATCAAACAACAAAAGAATCAAACAATGAACAGATATTTCCTACGGCAGTGGCCCTGGGGAGAAGGTTCTGGAACGTAGTGATCCACTCTCAGGTCCTCACTCGAGCGACAGCGGCCGATGTCTGGATATGGCAGGAGAACACCGGGGCACAGACGGAGGAGATGAACTGACGGTCGTGGTATAGGGTACAGAGGATTGATAGTCGATAGGTGAAGGTCTGGGGACACAGCCCACGAGTCCCGAGCCTTTGATGAGATCACAGCCAGAATTTGATGAACAGTGGGGGAGGTAGTGACTGTGCTGACGGCTAAGTAGGATCTGCCCCGGTGACGCTGGTAGCAGAGACATTCATACCTCTGTCCAACCCCCCGAAGTGGGGGTCGCGCCAGCAAACAAGCGAGTAAGCAGCGGTAACGAGCAGGAAGATTGTTTCCGCCACAACGGGCT